>NC_060281.1:69889907-69991117 GCF_021613505.1 Equus quagga | reverse complement strand
ATGGGCGGGGGCGGAGGCGGCGGCGGCGGCGGCGGGCGGCACGCGGGCCCGGGTCTCGGCGCCCGGCTCGGCCCCGAGCCTGCTCCCAAGTGGGGGAGGAGGAGGAGGAGGAGGGGGAGCCGAGGAAGGCGCGCGTGCGCAGGCCCGCGGCGCCTCCCAAGAACTTGGGAATCCGAGTTGGGCGCAATGGAGGCGCGGGGTCTGGCTGGAGAGGGGGCCCCGCCGCCCTCGGAAACAGTCCTCGCCCGAGGGTCGCCCCGCGCCCGGGGCCTGGGAAGGAAGGGCGGCTGCGGCTCCTCCGGGAAACTTTGGCGGCGCCGAGGCCGGGCGAGCCGCTCCCCCCGCGGGGATGCCGCGCGCCCCGCCCCGATCCCGGCCTGGCGAGGGGCGCGCCGCCTGCCGCCGCCCGGGGGCGCCCTGGGTCCCCAGCGGCCCCGCACCCCCGCCCGCCCGGCAGCGCCTCGCTCTCCCCGCCGGACCCTCCTGCTCCGCGGCCGCCGGCGCCCCCCTCCCCGGCGCGGTCCTGGCTCCTCCTCTGCGCCTCCCGCCCCGAGCGCTCGCGGCTCGCCCGGGGGACGGGGGCGGGGGCGGGGGGCGCTGGCGTCTGGACGATTCGCAGTGGCGGCGGCGGCCCCTGCGTTGGAGAGCAATGGAGGGGTCTTGAGGGGGACTCCGGGATGGGGCCCATCCTGGGGAGGAAGCGAGGAACCACCCCCATCTCCCGGCCCGCAGACCGCCCCGCCGACCCGGTGACCCGGGGGACCTGGCGGCGCCGGGCCCTGCGCTCCAGTAGAGGCGCCCCGCAGGGGGGCAGCAGGGTCGTGGGGTCCTCTGCTCCCCAGGCCGCCGGGCTGCCCCGCCCGCTGAGCCACGTCAATTAGTGGCTCCTTGTGACATAAAGGCCACTTCACAGAGAAGGCGAGGCCGGGGTTTGGATCTCAGCATCTCGAATCTTCTTGCCCCAAGTCACCTGTCCTTTTGACAGGGCTGAATCCACTTGCCCATCAGACACCCCCCGCCTGCCCCCAGGAGAGACTTTCCTGAACGCGCACCCCCTCCCCTCTTCTCATCCCCCATGCGTGGGTGAGGGACCCTCCTCTGCGTTCCCGCATAAAATTGCTACCTTCGCCCGTAAAATTGCTCTTAAAAGACTGCGTTTCAGCGGTGTGGTTACACATACGCCTCCCATCAGCCTGTGAGGTCCTTGAAGGCAGAAAAAACCAACACCCTTGTACTATAAAGCCCACCCCTAGCACGTATTGATGAAAACTGGAAAAAAAAAAAGTTAATGTATTGAGCATTTGTGTTACATTTAGTTAAAAATATATATATATAGTGCTTACTATGTGCCAGGCATTGTTCTAAGTACTTTACAAATATTTCCTCATTTAATCCTTACTCCATCAGTTCTCAAAGTGTGGCCTGTCCACCACTGGGGTGCCCCAATACCCGAAGGGTGGCTCTCAGGTTGTCCTTTTGCCAGATATATATCTGTGAGAGGCAAGTGTTCACGAGCTTAACACAAAAGAGCATGTCACAATAGGATGACTATGCAGAAGCAGCTTTGAGGTCCATGTGAGGATCCTATAAAGAGCTAGATATTAAAGAGAGCTGCAAAACTATAAAACCATGCCGCTGTCCTCAGTACGTTTTTCGTTTGGGGCATAGAGTCATTTTTTTATTAAAAAATATGTGGAATGTGCCTATTTTTAAATTAATATTTTAAAAAATCATCAGTTTAAATTTCTAGTTATAGGAGATATCCATAGATATAAGCCACGTAACAAAATCTCTTTAGGATCTTCAATAGCTTTATTTTTGAGGAAGATTAGCCCTGAGCTAACTGCTGCCAATCCTCCTCTTTTTGCTAAGGAAGACTGGCCCTGAGCTAACATCCATGCCCATCCTCCTCTACGTTTTTTTTTTTTTTAATATGTGGGATGCCCACCACAGCATGGCATGCCAAGGGGTGCCATGTCCATACGGGGATCCGAACTGGCAAACCCCGGGCCGCCGAAGCGGAACATATGCACTTAACCGCTGCGCCACTGGGCTGGTCCAGGATCTTCAATAGTGGGGTTTTTTTTGTTTTTTATTTTTAAAGATTGGCACCAGAGCTAACAACTGTTGCCAATCTTCTTTTTTTTTTTCCTGCCTTTTTTTCTCCCCAAATCTCCTCAATACATAGTTGTATATATATATATATATATTTTTAGTTGTGGGTCCTTCTAGTTGTGGCATGTGGGACTCCACCTCAACATGGCCTAGTGAGCAGTGCCATGTCCGCGCCCAAGATCCGAACCCTGGGCCGCCAAAGCGGAGCGCGAGAACTTAACCACTCGGCCACGGGGCCGGGCCCTTCAATAGTTTTTAAGAGTGCCCTTGGAAAGGGGTCCCTGAGACCAAAAAGTCTGGGAACGGCTGCCTTGCAACATCCTAGGAAGTATTATTACCCCTGTTTTACAAATGAGGAAACTGAGGCACAGAGAGGTCAAATAACACCCAAGTCCAGGCAGCTGGTGAGTGCTAAAACCAGGGTCTGATCCATGCACAGCAACCCACTGAGTCGGACATATGATTTTTCCTGTCCTACAGGAAGGACAGGGAGGAACAGGGAGGATGTCAGATTCCTGTAGCTCCCGTAACAAATTGCCGCAGACTTGTTGACTTAAAAGAACAGAAAGTTATTGTGACAGCTCTAGGGGCCAGAAGTCTCAAATCCAGGTGTGGGCAGGGCCATGCTCCCTCTGAGGGCTCCGGGGGGATCCTTCCTGCCTCTTCGGGCTGCTGGCTTCCTTAGCTGGTGGCCCCGTCGCTCCGGTCTCTGCCTCCGTCTCACACACACGGCCTTCTCTTCTGTGTGGCTGTCTTCTCTGTGTCTCTTGTAAAAACGCTTGTCATTAGATTAAGAGCCCACCCACACAATCCAGGATGATCTCATCTCAGGATGCTTAACTTAAGCGCATCTGCAAAGACACGTTTTTCAAATAGGGTCACGTTCGCAGGTTCTGGGGACTAAGTCGTGGACATAGCTTTTTTGGGGGAAGGAAGGGTGGCACCATTCAACCCACCACAGGAGGTTAAGTAACTTGCTCAAGGTCCCACAGCTGGGAGAGATGGAGCTGAACCCAGTGGGGGCCTGTGGGGAATGAAGGAATGAATAAAGAATGCCCTGACTGGGGTAGTGTTTCTCTCGAGGCAGCAAAGATGCACTGAGAGTCTGCTGGGAGGGGACAAGTATTGAGGAGCCACAAGGCCAGCCTGCAGCCAGAACCTCCAGACCCGGCTAAGAAGGGGATGAGAGGGTAGAGGGGATGGAAATAACTTCAGGGAGGGGACAGGGACGCAGGGGTCTAAGGTGACCCCCAAATAGTGAACCCGAGTGCCTAGGAGAATGGTTACAATCTTAAGAAAAGGAGAGAGAAGCAGTTGAGCCTAGTGGTTAAACTTCCAGAGCCTCTCTGAGTTCTAATCCTGGTGCAGTCACGGACCAGGGGGGTGACCTTGGGCAAGTCACATGACCACTCAGTGCCTCAGTTTCCCCATCTGTAAAATGAGATCACAGAGGGTAACTGTGATTATTAAATCAATCTATGTGCCAGCTACACAAAGTGCTATTGAAGAGCTAGCTTTTAGTATTAATATTAAAGAAACCTGGGGGAGCTATCCGGTCTGGGTGTACATGTGCTGTCCAGTTGACAGCCAGAAATGTGGACCTGGAACTCAGGACTAGAGCAGTAGGTGTGATCAGACCTATATCGACATTCATTCATTCAAGAAATATTTAGCTCTTAATATATTCCAAGGACTCTGCTAACCCTGTGGGCTATGGCAATATACAAGAGAGATGGGATTACTGCCCCCGTGGGAAACGGACATAAACAAATAAAACCAAAATAAACTAATTTCAGATGGAGCAAGAGAGGGTTGAGAAAAGGGAGGAGAATCAAGAAATTCGTGTGTCACAGAAACCAGGTGGTTAGTCAGTACTTTTCAATCACAAAAAGAGTCACAGATACCATATCTTTTCACCTATAAATATTTTAATATGTATTTCTAAAACATATTGAGGGACCGGCCCCGTGGCTGAGTGGTTAAGTTCACACGCTCTGCTTCGGTGGCCCAGGGTTTCGCTGGTTCAGATCCTGGCCACAGACATGGCACCGCTCATTAGGCCATGCTGAGGCGGCATCCCACATGCTACAACTAGAAGGACCCACAACTAAAAATACACAACTATGTACTGGGGGGCTTTGGGGAGAAAAAGGAAAAAAAAAAATAAAATCTTTAAAACATATTGAAACTGTATAGCCACAGTGCCATTATCAATTCGTGGCACTTACCAGTGCCATTATCAAAATTAATAATTTCTTCATATCAAATATCCAGTGTGTTCAAAGTGTCAATTGTCTCATCAATTTATTTTTTCAGTTTGTTTAACTCAAGACTCAAAAATAATATCCACATATTGCAACTGGCTGACATGTTCCTTAGTCGCTTTTAATCCTTTATCTCTTTTTGCCTAGTCTTGAAATTTATTTTTGATGAAACAGGATTCTTTGTCTTGTTGAGATTCCTAGTCTGGATTTTGCTAATTTCACCACTATAAAGCCCTTTAATATGTTTGTTCCCTATATTTTCTGTAAACTGGTAATTGGATCAAGAGATTTGATCTTATTTGAGTTCAGTTTATTTGGTGGCGGCATGTTCTAGCATTTATTTTTGGAGGAAGGATTCATTTTTTATGTTTATTTAGATATAATCACATGAAATAATACTCATCCTTTTAATGTGTACAACTCAGTAGTTTTTAGTATATTCACAAGGTTGTGCAACCATCACCACTCTCTAATTTCAGAACATTTTCATTAACTGCCCTCCCCCCAAAACCTAGTACGCATTAGCTGGCACTCTCCATTCCCCATGCCTCCAGCCCCTGGCAGCCACTACTCTGCTTTCTGGGTCGATAGACTTGTCTATTCTGAACATTTCATATCGATGGAATCATATACAATGTGACCTTTTGGGTCTAGCTTCTTTCACTTAGCATAGCGTTTTCACGGTTTATCCACGTTGCAGCAGTACGTCCTTCCTTTTTACGGCTGAGTAATATTTCATTGTGTGGATGGACCACACTGTTTATCTATTCATCCATCGAGGAACTTTTGGGTTGATTCCACCTTCCCTGTTGTTTTGCCTGAGGTAAAAGCAGTACTTTTCTTCTGGAAGCTCAAATCCCTTGGTAGGAACCTTGACCTCATCACAGAACTCCTTGTTTCTGGGTGATGAACCAGGCTCCAGAAGAGGGCAGGAAGGAAAAGGGAAAAGAGCTTTACCCAGCGAGGAAGCTCGCAGCCATTGAGGACCTCCTGTGTGACAGGCAGGGCCCCCACCCACCCGCTTTCTGTCTATGGATTTGCCTATTCTGGGCCTTTCAAATAAATGGAAACATACAATACATGAGTGAAGAAGACAAGGCCACAGGCATGTGTGTGAGGCCCCGGGGAAGGACAGCCTCTGCTTGTGTGTGAGTCAGCGGGCTGGGACTGGACTGGATGGGGCAAGCTGGGGAACGGTGGGAGATGAAGCTGAAGAGGGAACCAGCAATTGACTGTGTGGCCAAGTTCATGTTTGATGTGGTAGGTATGTTATATGGCCTCCGGCAAGTCCCTGAATCATTCTTTGTGTCAGTGTTTGCATCTGTAAAATGGGAGTAATCTGGATCATACCTCCCTCCAGGATTTTTGCGGGTATTAAGTGAGTTAAAATGTGTAAAGTGTTTGGAACAGAGGCTGGCACATTGTAGGAGCTGCAGTAATGGTAGCTATCGCTGTTATTGTTAGTGTTGTTGTGTTAGTGTTACATTTGCTGTTATTGTTACCACTGAAGCGTTTCATTTCAAACAATAACATTACTGATTCAACGCTGATGTCTGTCTGTGGCGTGAGGGGCTATGACAGGAATTAGAAGCTGGGGCAACCCAGACCCAGCAATTCTACCTCCAAAATCTCTCTCAAATTCTTCCACTTTTCTCGGCCTCTCTGCTACCACCCTCGCCCACCTTACTATGATTTCCGCTCCTGGAAGGCTACAGTAGGTTTCCAGCTGATTTATCCACTTCCTCTCTTCCTCCTTCTAATCTGTTTTCTACACAGCAGCCAGTAATCTTGATAAACACATGCATTTTATCACACCAGGTGTCAATGCCAAGTCACAGTAAAACCCAAAGTCCTTGCCATGGCTGACATGACTTTGATGGTCTGATCTGTGTCTGCTGCTCCATCTTTGTCTCACACCTGCACACCTCACTCTCTAAGCGCCAGCCACCCTGCTACTCCTGTAGGTCTTCCATGTACCATGCCAGACCCAAATCCCTGGGGAGAGCACCCACACGGCTGAGTTTGGGTCCCAGCCATGCCCTGGGATTGGGGAAAACAAGGATTTAGCTTTACAGCTTCTATAGAAGGAATAAAACTCTGCTTTCACTGGGAGCCACCCACGGACGGACAGCCTAGACTTAGAAAGGGAGTTCAAATGCTGAGCAGAAAACAACACGTGACCTGCTGAGGAGAGCATGCAAATACGGGCCAGAGCTGAACTGTCCAGAAACCACAGAAAGGGGATTGAAGGTTGCTCTTTCTCTGTCCGTTCCATGCACAGTGCTCAACCTCCACTCTCAATAAGCTGGAACCACTCTTTCAAGACTATGGGCTTGCTGAAATATTTATATATAAAATGATATAATGTCTATGAATCGCTTTAAAAGAACCCACTGGGAGGGTGGGATGGTTGGGAACATGGATGAAATGAACACTGGCCATTTTGTTAATAATTGTTGAAGCTGAGTGATGGGTATTAGGAAGTTCATTGTACTATTGTTCCTCTTTCTGTAATATTAGAAAATTTTCATTTAAAAAATTAAAAAATAAAGACTATAAGCTTGAAGAAGTGGCAAAGTATTTACTTGCCTGGGATGACCACAAGTCTTGCTTCAACCATTTATAAGAGAAGAGAGATTCGATGCCACCAACAGGAAGAGAAGATCTGGAGTGGGGCAAGAGCATGAGTGGGTTCTGCACCACCCCCCCCCCCCCCATGGGGCAGGAGGAAGAGCTGCGAGCAGAGGACAGGTGGCTCCTCCCTCTGCACGCCAGTTGGTCTGGGACGTGGCAGAGAGAAGCAGTGATTGCGTGGAAGGAGAAGTCACTGCTTCCTGGAAAATCAAGCCACAGGGGCCCGAGAAACCACATCAGGGCTTGAGAGGCAGCTCAGGGCCCTTGAGCATAGCTTCCCTGGACTGAATGTCTGTGTCCCCCAAATTCATATGCTGAAATCCTAACCCCTAATGTGACGGTGTTTGGAGGTGGGGCTCTGGGAGATGATTAAGTCAAGAGGGCAGAGCCCTTGTGCATGAGACTAGTGCTCTTACAAAAGAGCCCTGGAGGGGAGTGCATTCTTGCCCCTTCCACCGAGTGAGGACACATCACACAGACAGCCGTTTGTGAAGCAGGAAGAGGACCCTCATCAGACGGACTTCCAGCCTCCACAACTGTGAGGAATAAATTTCTGTTGTTTATAAAGGATGGTATTTTTGCCATAGCAGCCTGAGCTGACTAGATGGGCTATTTTATGAGCACCCCTATTTTTCAGGAGTCTGAGCGTTCTCCTGCCCAGCTCTGCTTTCCTTGCCCTGTCCCTTGGGCTCCATCCCAGGGGCTAAAATCCTGAAATAGCCTCACACCCTCTCTACGACCCACGCCACCCTCCTAACTTCCCATGGTTGCTGTTGTGGCTTCTCATTCTTCCTACCCCTCCCCCTCTTCCCTCTTTTCCTTCTCCCCCCTCCCCCCACTCCTCCTTCATCTTTAATTTGACAGACTTGAGATGGTCATGGACGATTTTGATGTCCTCGTTCCATCTTTAAACACCAGAAGCGTCACACAAGACTCACAATCTGTTCTGCATTCATTCTGTTCAGTCATCCTCCCTCCAAGGGCACTGCATGGAAGACATGAGCAGGCTCCCAAAATCCTTCTTGGAAAACAGGAAGATCAAACCTTAGCAACAAAGATTCTTTAAACCGCACTGGGCACGCTCTCTGAATTTCAATGTCTGTTTCCACCTGAAGAGAGGTCACCTGTAAATGCTGGGTCTGTGTGGATTTTCCATTATAGTTACATTAACCTGGTAGTGCGTCTCTGCTTCCAGGGTCTCAGCCGCTTCAATGGTTGGGCTCTGAATGAAAGAAAATGTTTAAAGAAAAATATTTAAAAAGTAAAAAATCACCCATTACTTTTGTATGGGTTTCTTGAAAAGCTTTGAGCTAATGCTTTTTTGGAGGCCACGATACAAGGGAAGCAGGCGTGAGGGAAGGGAAGTGAGGCAGAGGAGGAGGCAGAGCTCGCGCCAGGGGAACAGCACCGAAGTTGGCCCGGCCGCACAAGAACACGCAGCTGGCTGCTCGGTCTTATGGGAAAGCCACTGACTCTCAGAAGTGTCCGTCAGCACGGAGGGGAGTGGGGTATGAGGGGGAAGCTGAGCCATTTATCTGCCTGCTCCTTCATGCCTCTCACTGGTCCTCCCCACGGGGCACTGACCTCCCCCCATTTACAGGCGGACCCGCGCTAGTTGGGATGGTCCTGGGTGCTGGGGCAGCCAACAGTCTTTGTCCTGCAGGCTTCTGAGACCATCAGAAATGTTAGGAGCTGAGGTGACTGTGGCACAGCACCGGGCTTTGCAGCCACGGATACAGCGTGAGCTGTGGCTGATGCTGTTCATGCCAGGAAACAAGGCAAGGATCCCAGGGAGGGTGGGGGAGCGTGCAGGTGGGCTGAACAGATCCAGGTCTGCCATACCCATAATCAGACCATTTAAGAAATTGTGTTCAGTAGAATTCCTCCCATCCCATTTCCACTCCCAGCTAACTACTGTTGATAGTTTGGTCCATGCTCTTACTGATTTTTTCCTGAGAATATGCACATATATCTAAACATACACTTTTTTTTTGTAATGGAAGCATGACATACATATTAGTATGCAAAAAGCTTTTTTCACTTAATAATACCCTATAATCATCTTTCTATCCCAGCATACATAGCCCTTGCTCATTCTTTTTCTTTCAATAGAGAACACTTGTCTCATTCTTTTAAGTGATTGCATAGTCTTCTGTTTTATGGATGTACTGTAATTTCCCTGATCCTTTCTCCCTTGGTAGACACTCACACTATCTCCTGGTTTGGGCTACTTTAAACAACGTTGCTGTGCAAATCGACACAATTTTTGGTCCTTTCAACTTCATGAGATGTGAGTGGCCAAAACACATTCCATCCTCCTCTGCCCAGCACCTCCATTGCTGCCTATACACCAGGCAGTAAGGAGGACGGCTGCTGGCCACCGCTCGTCCCAGCGGACAGCAAACCCCGACCGTGTGCGTGTGCTGGTAGCTCCGCGCTGCAGCCACACGTCTCTCTCCAATGCAGTTTTGCCTGGGCTGTTTTCTGAGTTTAATCCTTTCCATGATTTCCATTGTTCTTAGTGGGCTGGGGACGGGATCTAGCCCTCTTCATTATCCACATTTCAACCACACCAGCCGTTTTCACAGTTCTCAAGCTCGACGAGGTCAGGACCTCCATACAATGCTGTTAGGAGTATAATTAATAAAACCACTCTGGACAATGGGCAGCACCGACTAAATCTAAACACACCCCAGCCTTATGGCCCAGCAATTCCACTCCTAGGTTTGTACTCAACAGAAATGAGAAAAGAATGTCCATAGCAGCTTTACTGAAAATCGTCCAAAACAGGAAATAAGCTAAATGTAGTTCTTTTGGTCCAGCTTTGTTTACTCAGCATAACGTTTTAAGATTCAATCACGGGCCGGCCCAGTGGCGCAGTGGTTAAGTGTGCAGGTTCCCCTTTGGCAGCCTGGGGTCGACCTCTTCAGATCCGGGGTGCGGACATGGCACCACTTGGCACACCATGCTGTGGCAGGCGTCCCACGTACAAAGTAGAGGAAGATGGTCACGGATTGAGCTCAGGGCCAGTCTTCCTCAGCAAAAAGAGGAGTATTGGCAGCAGATGTTAGCTCAGGGCTAATGTTCCTCAAAAAAAAAGATTCATTCAAATTGTGTGTATAGATAGCTCATTCTTTTTATTGCTGAATAGTATTCCACTGTATGGATATACCACAATTTGTTTATCCACTCGCCTGTGGTTGGACATTTGGGTCATTTCCAGTTTTTGCTTAATTCTAATGCTGTGAACATTCGTGTACAGATCTTCGTACGGAAACATGTGTTCCTTTCTTTTGATTAAATACCTAGAACCAGAATATCTGGGTTGCACAGTAAGTGTCTGTTTAACTTTTCAAGAAACCACCAAACTGTTTTCCCAAGGGGTTGAGTCGTTTTACGCTCCCGCCAGCAGGGAGGAGGAAGAACGCGCTTGGGCGGGTCTACTTTCACCAGCGTCCCTGGCTGATTCTGCTGCTCATTCGAGAGTTTGCAAACCACTGGCTCAGAGGGTGACAGAATGGGGGGGCTTTTCCTTCGGTGGGGACATTGGAGCAGAGACCGAGAAAGTGAGGGAGTGAGCCACGAGGAAACGGGGCAAGAGGGAACCAGGCAGAGGGAAGGGGAAGTGCAGGGCCCCCCAATCAGGCGTGTGCCTGGTGGGGGGAGGGCCAGCAATCGGTCCATGGGGCTTGAGCAGAGCCGAGAAGGGAAGTGCACTAAGAAACAGAGAGGAGAGTGGGGCCAGATTATGAGGGGCCCCAGGGAAGGATAAGCTGTAGGTTTGATTCTCAATGAGCTTGGGAGCCTCTGTAGGTTTTTTTGAGCAGAAGCATAACGTGATTTCATAGTCGAGGAAACCGAGGCTCAGAGAGGTCAATTAACTTACCACAGGTCACACAGTAAGTGGCTGAGCTGAGTTCAACCGATGTCTGTCCAAGGCCAGAGAGCAAGTTGTTGAGCTCTGTGCTCTCTTTGAGCTGGCTTTGGCATCAAATATATGCATTAAAAGCTGATGTTTGGGAGCCGGCCTGGTGTCACAGTGGTTAAGTGCGCATGTTCTACTTCGGCGGCCGGGGTTCGCCGGTTCGGATCCCGGGTGCGGACATGGCACCGCTTGGCATTCATGCTGTGGTAGATGTCCCACGTATAAAGTAGAGGAAGATGGGCACAGATGTTAGCTCATGGCCAGTCTTCCTCAGCAAAAAAGAGGAGGATTGGCAGTAGTGAGCTCAGGGCTCATCTTCCTCAGGAAAAAAAAAAAGCTGATGTTTGGAAGCTGTCAATGTCCTCCAGCCAAAGACCAGCAGGCACACACTGGGAGTTAATTCAGTTGGGTTCATCACTCATTACAGCGAGGGAGAAAGTGCCCCATGGGAACGGTGGGCATCGAAGTAGGAGGGTGTTGGGGGCCGGCCCGTGGCCAAGTGGTTAGGTTCACACACTCCGCTTGGGTGGCCTGGGGTTTTGCCAGTTTGGATGCTGGGTGTGGACATGGCACCGCTCATCAGGCCATGCTGAGTCTGCGTCCCACACAGCACAACCAGAGGCACTCACGGCTAGAATCTACAATGATGTGCTGGGGGCTTTGGGGAGAAGAAGAAGAAAGAAAGAAAGAAAGAAGGTTGGCAACAGATATTAGCTCAGGTGCCAATCTTTTTTTTTTTTTTTTAAAGAGGGTGTTGGGCGTTAGAAAGAGCCTGTTACAGGGTGGGCTTTGGTTGGGTGATTCTGGGGAGTTTAAGGATCTGGGAGTGTGTTCCAGAGCAGGTGCTGTCAGGAAGCAGGGGTAATTCTAGGACTGGGGCTCGGGATAGACCTCCTCTATACGGAGGACAGACCAGAGCCAGGCTGGAGCTGTCACTGGTGAAGAAGCAGCCGTCACTCGTCTTAGCAAGAGAGGGAGACGTTTGGTGTTTTGTGGACCACCTCGTGTTTTGTCTCATTCCATCACGGTCACAGTGCCCTCGTCTGATGTCAACGTTCTGTGAAACTGCTATGTCAGTGGTAGAACCCCAAGGCCAGCTGGTAGTGCCAGGCCAGCAAACGGATGTCCGGGGCCGCCCTTCTCTTTCTCCACGCCGTGATAGTTGTTTGGTCTTCATGGTGGAAATACGGTCTAGGAAAAACAGAAGCTGAGTCCGGTGAGCTTCAGAACGCGATTGAATCTCAAAGCCACAGCCTCTCCTGGCTGTCCTTTCTGCCATCTTACCCGGCTGTGCTGAGCTGGCTGTTTCCGGACTATATCTCAGATGGTTGAAAACCCTTCCCTGTTAGTTTTAAACAGCTTTATTGAGATATAGTTCACATGCCATAAAATCCACGCACTTAAAGGGCACAATTCAGTGCTCTTAGTATATTCACAGATATGTGCAATCACCACTACTATCTAGTCCTAGAACATTTTCATCGTTCTAAACAGAAACCCCATTAGCAGTCGCTCCCCATTTCCTCCCTACTCCCACCACAGCCCGAGGTGACCACTAGTCTGCTCTCTGTCTCTATGGATTTTCCTGTTTGGACATTTCATATACATGGACTCATACAATATGTGGCCTTTTGTGACTGGCTTCTTTCACTTAGCATGATATTTTCAAGGTTCATCCATGTTATAGCACTACACTATTCCTTTTTTATGGCTAAGTAATATTCCATTCTGCGGATGGACCACACTTTGTTTATCTGTTCATCCAATGGCAGACTTTTGGGTTGATTCCACCTTCCCCGTTGTTTTGCCTGAGGTCAAAGCAGTACTTTTTTTTTCTGGAAGCTCAAATCCCTTGGTAGGAGCCTTGAACTCATCACAGAACTCCTTGTTTCTGGGAGATGAACCAGGCTCCAGAAGAGGGCAGGAAGGAAAAGGGAAAAGGGCTTTACCCCACCAGAAAGCTCACAGCCATTGAGGACCTCCTGTGTGACAGGTGGGGCTCCAGGACTGCAAAGGCAAATTAGGACAGAAGTCCCTGCCTCAAGAAGCTCATAGTCAATGAGCAGAGAGGGTACATCTGTTGTTTTGCCCGCTGAAATCCATCCCATTTTTCTGATTTCCCTCACGGGCACACCTCTCCCCTACTCGCTGGGTCCGGAGGAGGAAACCCGGATCTGACCCATCAGCACCGTCCAACCCGCCTACTGGTTGGCTCAGGGCTGGGCGTTGACCTCAAACACTCCAATGAGATTCCATGACACTTTTTCTGGACCTTTTGAAAAAGGTAAGTTTTTGTTTTGGTTGGTTGTTTTTTTCCTATTGGGTTGCTGAGAAAATAGGCTGAAAGCCTGGGCTGCTAATGGCCGTCTTGCGCTTGTCTGAGGAGAGCCAGCCTGAGAGAAAAGGCAACAGGGAGAAGGGCAGGACCGAGAGGCGGGAAAGCAAAGCACAGCCTGGGATGTCATTTGAGCAACTGGATCAAGCTGTGCCTGAGTTTTTGCTCCCTCTAGGTTTTTTAGCTACATGAACCAACACTCTTTAAGAATTTTAAAAAATGGATTGTGGTGACGGCTGCCCAACTCTGTCAATATAACTAAAACCATCAAATTGTACACTTTAAATGGGTGAATTGTATGGTATACAAATTATATCTGAATAAAAAAATAAAATATCACCAGAGAAGGACTATGAATGAACTACACACAGGGTTTTATTAGAACCCAGAATAAGAGCAGCTTACTCAGTCTGCAGAGTGGGGCAGGCACGCCGCCTTCCCGAGATGTTGCTCCGCTTTACAGGTGAAGAACGGAAGTCCCTCCCAGAAAGGAATTGAGTATGATGATCCTCTAAATGAGTGACAGTGCTAACAATTAAAGTAGTTAGTACTTTCCAGCCCATGACCTAGTCTTTGAAAACACAGTCTCTCCTTATGCACTGTCCAAATGTCTAAACTATGACACCAATTAATTGATCTAAATGATTTCAAACTTATATATAGCATTGAGCCTGCTTATCACGAGTGGCTCCGAACAGACATGGGGGAAGTCTCTGTAGTTGTAACACCTCTTGCTTTGGATTTCCAGAGTTTGTCAAAATTCTTCCACAACTCAAACTGGCCTAAGCAAAAACGCAACATAAATAAGAAATCTCACATTTGGATTTCAGGCACAGCTGGATCCAGGGGCTCAGCAATGTCATCTGACTGCTGTAGTACTCTTCCCCTCAGCTCTGGGTTTGCACAATGCTCACATCACTCTCGTGCAGGCTCTCTACACATGGTGGCAACACTGGCCTCCAGGACCTCCAGGATTATGTCCGACCAGTTCAATAACCTCAGAAAATTCAATGAATTTTTGTTGCACATCACTGGCTCAACTTGGGACACATCACCCTGGACCAATCACTGTACTTAGGGAGACAGAAGTTGCTGACTGGTCAGGCTTAGAGCCAGAGAGTGGGGACACTCCACCTGAGCAGCATGGGATAAGATAAGAGGGAGGGGAATCCTCAGTGGACAAGTAGGGTGTTCTTACAGAGCTGAGAATGGATGTTGAGCAGACCACAAAAGTCAATATTTAGTTTGGGACCAGGAAGCTGGTAGCGCTTGCTCACACTCTAGAATGTGGCCATCTAAAAAGCTGATATTAAAAACTTTCTTTTTTAATATTTTAGTTTCATCTTCATGATCTGGACTATTCCTTTTCTTTTCACATAATTACCCAAATCTTTCTTTAAGTATTGTTCCTTCCTCTTCTCTGATATCCTCACCAGTGGATCTCTCATCAGGAATGGCCTCCTTCTGTGCTTCAGCCTGTAATTAATTACTTCCAAGTATTGTTCCCTGTGTGCACGCAGAGCCCATCACAGGAGCCCAGGGTCATATGACCCAGCCTTCACTTTCAGCAACAGCCTCACATTTATGCTTTTCTTTCTTCTTCTTCTTCTTTTTTTTTTTTTTGCAGGGAAAGATTTGCCCTATGCTAATGTCTGTGCCAATCTTCCTCTTTTTTTCTTCCCTGCCTAGGCCCCAGTATATAGTTGTATATTCTAGTTGTAAGTCCTTCTAGTTCTTCTAAGTGAGCCGCTGCCATAGCATGGCTACTGACAGATGAGTGGTGTGGTTCCTCACCCGGGAACCAAACCTGGGCCACCAAAGCGGAGTGCGCCAAACTTTAACCACTAGGCCATCAGGGCTGGCTCTACACTTTTCAACTTTAAAGATTCTAACTTCACTTTTGGTTTATAGTCCAGGACAGGAGTTTGTAACAGTCAGAAAATGGAACCCACTCTAGATCTTTCCAAGAGAAAGGTTTTAATCAAGAAATCGGTTAAACGAGTACATTAGTTATCTTTAGCTGTGAAAAGTCACCCTAAAATTTAGTGGCTTAAAACAACAGTAACTGTTATCTTTCATGGTTTCTGCAGGGCTGGAATTCAGGAGCAGCTTGGCTGAGCGATTCTGATACAGGGTCTCTCACGAGCTTGGCGTCAAGATACTGCAGGGGCTGCAGGCATCTGCAGCTTACCTGAGGCTGGAGGAGCCACCTCCAAGATGCTGGTGGGAGGCCTCAGTTTCTCTCCGTGTGGGCCTCTCCCAGGGCTGCTCAAGCATCCTGGTGACGTGATGGCTGGCTACTCCCAGAGGAAGAAGATAGAAGCAACGATGCCTTTTATGACCTACCTTCAGAAGTCACACACCATCACATCTGCCATATTCTCTTAGACAGAAGTGAGTCCCTAAGCCAGTTCTGCCTCCCAATCCAGGAGAGGGGAGGTACGGAGGAGGGTCAAAGAATTTGTGGATATATTTTGAAACCAAACAACAGGTGATGATAGAGCTGAAGAGCCAAACAAGGGATAGCGAGACAACCTGTAGATTAACAATAGCAGGAAGACACTGACCCACTCAGGACTGGAGGAACAAGTGAGGAAGGGGGCTACCAGAGCCCAGGAGCCAGGACCACCCAGTGGAAACTGGAACTTTGGAGGAGCTGGAGGCTTGAAGATGGAGTCACTGACAGAGATGCTCCCCAGAGCAGAGAGGGAGACAAACAGTCGGCTTCTTCCTTCCTCTGCTCCCCAAGCTTCCGTCATCGCCTGCAACAGCCGGACCCACCAGGAAGCAGAGCGCGAGGGAGCCTGGAAAATGTAGTTTCTCGTGATGCAGAGGTGAACAGAGAGGGCTGGGATGGGTCTGAGATCAAGTGGGTAAAGACTAGCATGGAGCCCCGCAAATGGCTGATTTGATTAGGTGTTGATATTGTGGTTAAATTTGTCTTGAATTCTGATTATTTTTATATATCAATATTGTTCTCAATAAAATGACATTTTAAAACTGAAAATGAAAAAGAAAAGAATAATGAAAGAAATTTCTCCAGTCTCCTTTAATCTTCCTTAATGTTAAAAGACTTCTGTGGGGCCAGAGTGAAGGGGCATTAATACCCAGACAGCAGAAAGCTGCTCCAGCCTTTCCAGGAAATGGCCTTTTGCTATTCTTTTTAAAACTGGCCAGCATTTGAGGACTGACTGATGTAACTGATAGAAAACCCTCCTCGATTTCGAACTGGGTTTCCTAGTCCCGGCCACGAGTGTCTGATTCCAGGTAGAAATGATTTATTTTGTCTACTCTAGGTCTACACCCAAAAGAATTGAAAACACGTCCATACAAAAACGTGGGTGTAAAAGCTCACAGCAGGGGGCTGGCCCCGTGGCCGAGTGGTTAAGTTCCCGTGCTCCGCTGCAGGCGGCCCAGTGTTTCGTTGGTTCAAATCCTGGGCGCGGACATGGCACTGCTCGTCAAACCACGCTGAGGCAGCGTCCCACATGCCACAAATAGAAGGACCCACAACGAAGAATATACAACTACGTACCGGGGGGCTTTGGGGAGAAAAAGGAAAAAAATAAAATCTTTAAAAAAAAACAAAGTTCACAGCAGCGTTCTTCACAAGAGGCAAAAAGCAGAAACAACCCAAATGCCCATCAACGGATGAAGGGACAAACCAAATGTGGTCTCTCTGTATAATGCAATATTATTCAGCCAGAGAAAGGAATGAGGCACTGACACGTTACAACACGGAAGAAGCCTGAAAACATTGTGCTAAGTGAAAGACGCTGGTCACAAAAGGTCACAGATTGTATGATTCCATCCCAAATCCATAGAGACAGAAAGTAGATTAGTGGGTGCCCGGGGCTGGGGGAGGGGGAATGGAGAGCAACTGCTAATGTGTACGGGGTTTCTTTTTGGGGTGATGAAATGTTTTGGAATTAGATAGTGATGATGGTTGAACAACTCTGTGAATATGCTAAAAACCACTCAACCGTACACTTTAAAAGGGTGAATTTTACGGTATGTGAAAAGGAAGGAAGGAAGGAAGGAAGGAAGGGAGGACCCATTTTTTGTTGTACTTGACTGACCACTGATCACCATCTGGTGGGTTCTGGACCAGATCTGAGTTGAGAGGTTCGTTCATCATCCATCAAATATTTCTTGAGCACTCACTATGGGCCAGCTGCTTGTTACGTTGGATGTATTTGTACACAGCATGGCACACGAGCTCATGCCAAGCTGTGCTGAGGACCATAAAAGTGCACGTTTACTGTGGGTGAGCTGGCCTCTCCTGAGAGCCTCTGGTTCTGTGATTTGTCTTCAGATCCTGAAATCACGTTGAAAGACACCTGATGAGTAATTATGACAACGATGCTAAAAAGTATAAAGTAGTTGATAGTGATTATTTTACAGTACTATAATGAAAGTTACTTTTGTTTCTTTTCTAATTTTTAGATAGCACAGTTAATTTATAATATCAAAAATACATTTACAGATGACTTCTGGCTGCATCTTTGGTTTGGCCACCAGTGTGTTTTCAAACATTGGAGGTGAATGTATTTAGGCACAGCATCTATGCTCCAGTTTGCCACAGTCCTCCCCACTCCCTATTGCCTTAAGCTGGTGCCATCTCTCATTCATATAAGCTGCCTGATCCCTCAAGGCATTTGAAATTTGGGTCCCCTGATTTATATAATAAAACCCCCACAACATACAATTCATTGTGGCCCACTGAGATGCTAAATGTCCACATTTTAAATCCCTGATAAGTGGAGTTAGAATATTATTTAATCAGCTTGAAAATGAAAATTAATATTTATTTTCTAGATAAAAATAGAATTGTTCCTGGCACTTTTCTACAGAGTTCAGTTCAGTTTAATAGTAAACCTCTGAAGGCATTAGAAGGAGGAAGAGATTTAATACAGGGAAACAGGGCCTTATAAATGGCTTGGTGAGGCTGGAGGAGCAGGCTCCAGGCTGGGCCCCCCTCCAGCGATGACTCCAAGAATAACACTAGAGAACTGAGCTGCGGGGAGAAGCAGGGCCTTTGCCACAGTCCGGAAGGTGGGGAACCAGGGGACCATTACTGGAACGTTTGAGTTCAATAACACGTCATAGCCAGGAAGCTTCCACTTTAGCTGCACCTGTTTCTTGACACCTGAAGCAGGGAGACTGGACACTGAGGCGCTACTGCCCCCTATTGCCTGATGATCTTCCAAGAAATAAGGCCTCCGTGTGCACAGCACATTCACCTACATGGTGTCATCTGATCCTCATGATCACTTTACCAGATAAGCAAGGAATGTGGTGTCACCCCCTCTTGACAGATAAGGAAAGTGAAGCTCAGAGAGGTGATGGAACATAATTAAGGTCACACAGTGCAGAACTGGTAACAACATGTCTCCTCAATCCCAGGCCAGCTCAATGCATTTGACATGTCAACTGAGGTCATGACATGTCATGAGCGAGGTCTTCTGCGGTTCTACGGTAGGTCCTGAGAGCACAGCATATATATGCCATATATATGTACCTCGTGAATGACATATACTGGTAAATAACTATAACTCAGTAGGTGCAAATCTGCCTTGTAAGCACAGACGAAGGGACTAGTATCTGCCAGCAGGTCTAGGAACATTTCAGAGAACAGGCGACATCTGAGTAGGGTTTTGAGGGATAAGCAGGAGTGTACTAGGAAGCAAAGGGTGGAAAAAAATTTTCCTAGTAGCTGGCAAGAGCTAAGTGAGTGGGAGGTGGCACCAAGACTTTGGGGAGCCGAGAGAATTTTAATTTTGGAGGATGTAGACAAGGTAAAAATTTTTTGGTAGTGGTATTACACACATACAGTAAAATAAGGTGCATTAGCCTTAAGTATACAGCTTCTCGATTTTTTAAAAAAGCATATGTAAACACTCAAGTACTCATCATTCAGGTAGAAATATAAAACATTTCCAACATCCCAGGAGAACATCCCTCGTGCCCCTTTTCAATCTCTACCCACCTCCATCCTTCCGCTGTCGGTTTTTGCGGGGTCAGGGGAGGCCAGCATAAAAATCTCAAAGCCCTTGGCTGCAGCCCCCATCTCAAATTCCCTCCACGCCTATTGCTGCCTCCAAATCTTTCGCACCTTCTTTGGACAACCCTAAGAGGGCACTGCTCCGGGCGCGTTGGTTTCTCGATACCCACACTTTCTTGTGTGGCCCACGTGAAATTTAGGTTGCGCGCGAAAAGGGAGGGAGGTGGGGACGACGGCTTTTGGTCCTTCGGAGCCACCGTCCAGGTCGGGCCGCGCGGAGCCGCCATGTCCCTCGCCGGCCGCCGTGCGTCGGTTACGTGGCAGCTGCCGGCGCCCGCCAATCCACGGCGCCCGCATCAGCCCCCGCGGGCGGCGCAGCCGGAAGGGGCGGAGCGCAGGCGGCGGCGGCTGAGGCGGCAGCGGTGGCGGCGGCGGCGGCTCTGGAGGCCGCAGTCCCGGTCGCGGCTTCGGCCCCAGCCCCACCATGGTGACGCTCGCTGAGCTGCTGGTGCTCCTGGCCGCGCTCCTGGCCACGGCCTCGGGCTACTTCGTCAGCATCGACGCGCACGCCGAGGAGTGCTTCTTCGAGCGGGTCACCTCGGGCACCAAGATGGGCCTCATCTTCGAGGTGGCCGAGGGCGGCTTCCTGGACATCGACGTGGAGGTGCGGGCGCGCTGCCCGCGGCCGAGGCGGGGTCGCGCGGGGCCCGCCCGGGGTCTGCGGGGCCGCGGCGTGGGGGCCGCTCGCCGGGGTCTCTGCGGCCCGCCGGGACTCCGCGCCTCCCTCGGGCCGGAGCCTCGGCTTGGTCGCTGTGGGTTCCCAGCCTGAGCGGCGGGTCCCCCCGGACCCCCTCGCCGAGCTTTGTCGCCAGGCGCCGCGGGTCAGCCCCGCGCCTCTCGGGGGTTGGCTGGTGGCCGCCTGGGTGCGCCCGGCGGCCGCCTTCCTTCATGTGACGGGTTAATGTTGGAACGTGGCGTGGAAACTTTGGGAAGAGTAAATCGAAAGCTGTTGGGGAGCGCTCGCAGGCGTTCGCGCGCTGTTGCTCTTTACTTCGCATAGAAACGACCTGAGTGTTTGGCTCGTTTTTACGCAAACCTCCAGATATCTGGCTTGGCCATCTCTGAGTAGGAGAGGGTGGAGTTGCGTCCTGCATTTTGGGAGGAATGGTTGCAGCGAAGGATCTGGAGGAAATGGGAAATTATTTTAAGAAACCCGCTGTCCCTGAATTTCCTCCTGTATCTTTCTTTAAAGCGAAAGAATGATTCGCCTCTAACTTTTTTTAGGAAGCCAGATGTAACTAATACTTAAAATTCATCTGTAAGCATGATTTAATTGGGTTTAAGAATTTTATTCCATTTGGCAGGGAACATCAACAGAGTTGGGCACAAATTACGCAATACAAGTGAAGTCCAGAATTAAGAGGATAATGGGAGGATTTGTTGTGAAAATTAGCGAAGACCTTAGAGATCAGCTGTTCCAGTCTGGAAGTTTTACGGGTGGCTGGGGCCTCATGAAAGGAACTGACTTGAGCACCGCCGAACAGCAGATTTTAGCGGACTGGGATGGGAACTGCGTCTCCTAGTTTCCAGTCTAGTCTTTTCCCTTAAGCATCTCACATAAGCCTATTCCTTCGTGATTGGCAGTTATCAATCAGGAAAACCTAGAAATGTAGCTTGCTCAAAATTCTTAGTTTTAAAGAGATTTCTGTTTTTCTTGTTTTTAACAGCTACGTGTTTGCATGTTTGTTAGTGGACTAGGCCACTTGGAATGTGGAGGTGCGGTTTCTGTTTCTGAGGGGTTTACGTTTAAATCGGACAGATAAGACAAATGTCAGAGTTGAGAAGTGTTGAGAGAGCCTTGTTTAATAAGTAAGAGAGCTGCACCTGAAGAGGTTACTGTCACTGACTGAAGGGGAACTAAGTGAAAATTACATTTTCTTAGCAAATATCCTACCGCTGATAGACATGGCTCACGTAGTTTATGGTTTTAAATCTTTCATGATATCTCATGCATTTCTCTCGCCTCCAGATTACAGGGCCTGATAATAAAGGAATTTATAAAGGAGACCGGGAGTCCAGTGGGAAATACACCTTTGCTGCTCACATGGACGGAACATATAAGTTTTGTTTTAGTAATAGGATGTCCACCATGACTCCAAAGATAGTGATGTTCACCATTGATATTGGGGAGGCCCCGAAAGGACAAGACATGGAAACAGAAGGTGAGATGAACCTTCAGAAGGTTTATATCATATTCCAGGAATGAATATTCTTTTATTTTATCCATCTAAATGGAGTATTTATTTTGATTTCTTATTCTAGGTTCGTTCACTGTCTTTACAACCAAAAACCTTTTGTGTAATATACTTTTTGCTTATTCAAATCTCCTAATTAACAAAAAGAAGTTTTTGGAATTTCATGTTTATATTTTAGTTCTTTACAATTGCCCCTTCTGGCAGCTTTTCTTAGTCACTTTGTGCTCTTGTAGGCATGTGGGTTACGTGTCCTAAGTGGTTTGTTTGGTTAATCCTGCTGTATACGTCTTTATTTGCTCATCTGTTTACATGACTAGTTTAGCTAAACTTTCTGTTTTATTTTTTTGTGTGTTTATATCTTACACTTTCTTTAGGTGGTGGAGATACCTGGGATGGTACGTGGATTGCTTTTTGACAGCATCCTATCTTTCCGCGTATTTTGTTTGCTGCTGTCTAATTTCTGCTTTCCTTCCTTCTAACCTCAGTTTGTTAGCATGAGAGTGTTTTTTCTCTTAATTAAAAACCTTACAACTAATTAGAGTTTTAGAGTGATTGTTTTTTGGCGGTTTTTATTTGGTTGACAGGAGATACAGGTTAGGTCATTTTAAATTAATAGCAGTGGGAACACAGTGACTGACACTTTAGTAGTAACATCATACTTTGTTTTAAATGAATAGTGAAGGGTGGAAAGATTCAACTACACTGGACAAGTGAAAGTCTTAATTAAACATACCTAATAGCACGTGGTGCCGTTGACTTTGTAGGAAGTATTTTGTAGGCTTGTTTTACCATAATTAGAGTTTTCTAACTTGAAACTTGGTTGGATCTAAAATGCAGTTGTAGGAACCATGTCTAGAATATGGTGACAAAAGCTCTGTCAGCCGTATGTTGCAGTTAGCTTGGTATTTATTCCTCAACTGACGAGTAATGAACCCTAAATTGATTCTTCTGGGTAAATTGCTTACCAGGAGCCAGCACATTTGGAATTTTTTTTTTTTTTGGGGCCACAGTGCATGTCAGGATTTTTGGAGATTAGCAGTTCAGCACATTTCGTAGTATTAACATGATATCACTTGTCCTAGATAGTGAGCAATTAGTAGAGTACGTACGTCATAAAGGAGGTGAAGTGTTTGTTAGGTTTTGAAATCTGTAGAATCATACTGTTTAGTAATTCCTGCATTCGCTTTTCAGGGCCATTTACAGTGTAGGACTTGGCTAATTCTCAAGCAGAATTAGGAGTTTTGAAGGGCTTTGTCTTTGTTCATTTTCTGGAAATTAGTCTCTTCTAAATTGTTAGAAAATATTGGCTGGTGAGCTATAATGAATGTTGAATATTGAATTAGTCTTAAATAATCCTTTAATGCCATATCTGCAATTCTTGCATTTGCTTGTTAATGTCAGCCAGTGGCAGCTGTCAAATCAAGCCTATCTCTAAAGCATTGGTTCTCAATTGAGGACGATTCTTGCCCCCAGGGGACGTTTGACAACACCTGGAGACATTTTTGATTCTTATGGCGGGTGAATGATCCTACGGTGCATTGGACAGCTCCCCACAACAAAGAACTGTCTGGTCCAAAATGTCAACAGTGCTGCTGCTGAGAAACCCCGCTCTGAAGGTTCCATGTTGTGCATGGACTTGTGAAGTGAAGCTAGCGAGGGATGATTTGAGATTCTAGCCCAACTACCTTAAAATGGTAGGGGCCTTTGGCTTCTCTTAAGAAATTTAGGATTAGCAGTGGCAATTTGGAATTCCAGATGAGGCCCGATCTTGGGCAGTGACGAAGAGACCCCTGCAATGGGAGTCTTCCCTTGTGGTGTGCTTTTTCCTACCGGTCTGCTCATTGTCATATATAGCACTACCTAGAGGCAGACACTTATTGTTCAGAACTCTTAGTTCACCCTCTGTTCGTTTTTTTGCTGAAGAGAATACTTGGTTTTAAACCTTGTGCAGCTGAGAGCTTGTCTCTTCACTTGCAATGCCTGCTAGTCCCCACTGTGTGAAAGTATTGCTTTGTCTCTCATAGAAGGTTTGAGTTGGTGTGGATTTTCCCAAGAATGTCATGTTTTTCTCTGCTCAGCTTCCTAGAGATTAAAAGTCTGTTTTGATATTGCTCCTAAATTAACATTAGAGTTATATGACTTTTAAGGTAGATTTTGATTTTAGTTTAGATATTGTTGTAGGGTGTTATTAGGCTTTTCATTTGTTTTATATTTCGTGCTCTCTTTTTTCCCCTCAGTCTTTTTTTCCTCGGCTCTGGTTGGTGGCCAGTGTGGTGAACTTCACTTAGCACTTCATTAAAGGAACTTCTTAGGGTCAATTGTTTTCCTTTAGTTACATTGCATAGTATGTTTCCTACCCTGAAAGAGATTTCTCTACTAGGAATGGACATTAAAGAGTGCTTTGAGAATTAAATTGTCATCAGTGGTCCAAAATGATGCCTGAGCCATTTCTAAAAATAGCTTCTTTTGTGTGCCTTCTCTGAAGAATATTTGTATTGCTTTATCAATAGTTTTCAAAGAGAGAGTGCCAAATATGTGCTAATCTGTTTTCAAATCCTTCTGTAGCTCACCAGAACAAGCTAGAAGAAATGATTAATGAGCTAGCAGTGGCGATGACAGCTGTAAAGCATGAACAGGAGTACATGGAAGTTCGAGAGAGAATACACAGAGCAAGTAAGTTAACGCTCGAACTTTGCAGCAGTGTCTGGTGGCCACGACATGGCGCAGGCGTGTTACCCGAGAGCTTGCTTGTGTTTTCCTCTTTGGGAAATTTTGCAAACGTAACCATACTAAAGCACTCACTTAAAAAAAGCACCTACGCAGAGATTGAGTCTGCGTGTTTGTAGAACTGTGTGCTAGACTTGTTTGCTGTTGGATATTCATTCTAAACCACAAAATGCTGTGAAGATTGACAAGCTTTTAAGAGTTTTTAAAAATGTGTGGTCAGGTAAGGAATAAGCCAATGGTTTTCTTAAAGCAGAAAGGAAAAACATGGTCAAATGGATGTTGCATTGGTTTTAAGTCACATGTCTGGCACTTTTGTGGCAGTGTGATTAATATTATATCCTGAGATGTAGCTTTTTTTCTGAAACCCAAGATTTAGTCTACTTAAAATAGAAAGCACTAAAACACGAAGTCACCTGGCAGTCACCAGGTGAAGATCAGTTTGGGAACTGGGAATGTATTTGTCCTCGGAAATAGTCATGACTGGAATCCCACGTTAGGGTACAAAAGCCTGTTTAGCCCATGATATAGCATTAAGTATTATGCTTTTTCATTTAAAATGAAGAGATACCAAATTGACACACAGACCAGATACCATATTTTAGGACAAGGTCCACACTTGTTCAGTATCTTTCATCTTCTAAGTAGTTCTTGGGGATAGACCTCACTGGGAGCAAGCTTGTCTGTACATGCAAAGTAGTTTATGTTAGGAATCTTTGTTCTGAGGTTGGGGTAGGGAGTGGAAAGGAGAGAGACTCAAAAGCACAGGTCAGATTTCTTCAAGATGCAGTTTCTGTTCTTCCTACCCTCTTACATCTTACATCTGTTCTTGCCACTGAGGGAAAGGATCCTTCAGGACCTGGAGTGTAGAGTTCACCTCCTCTTCTTTTTTTTTTTTTTTTTTTTTTTAAAGGAAGATTAGCCCTGATCTAACTACTGCCAATTCCCCTCTTTTTGCTGAGGAAGACTGGCCCTGAGCTCACATCCATGCCCATCTTCCTCTACTTTGTATGTGGGACACCTCCCACAGTATGGCGTGCCAAGCAGTGCCATGTCCACACCCAGGATCCCAACCAGCGAACCCCGGGCCACTGAAGTGGAATGTGCGCACTTCACCGCTGCGCCACCGGGCCGGGCCCAACCTCTTCTTGAGAGAAGAAGTAAACATAACAGACTGGAGAAGTGCCCTCTTCTTGCTTTTTTGGTGTAGTGTGGGGGTTGAGGTGGACCAAGGCTTGTATACACACACTCCTCCTCTTCCACCATAATTCCTTCTCCTCCTTGCCTCCACTCTTAAGCGCCTCACCCTCTGGGATGTCCACCTTCTCTCCCTCACCTGGCTGGGGCCTATTTGTGGGTTCCCTTGCTCCCAGGTGGGGTCAAGCCCATTCTGGGATGAGAAGGGCAGTGAACAACATCTGAGGTCTAAGAGCGTTCACTGCTTTGCAGTTTAACTGGTTGAGACCAAATGGCTTTAAGGGTATAGGAAGGTTTTGGGAACCCAGCAGCCAGAGGAAGCGCCTGTCTTCCGGTATGGGGGCATCCACCCTTATTCTCTCACCCTTAATTTGAGCAGAGATATTCCTGTAATTGTTTCATAAACAAAATAGAAGTTTAGGCATTCAGTTTAATTTTCCGCAAATCAAGTAGTTCCCGTAATATTGTTTGTTTTTTGTGTCTTTCTACAGCACTCACTCCTCAGAGATGAACTTAGTGAGACCTTTTTTCCCCACTATGGTGTTGTAATTACTGTGTTGCTTCTAGATCAGGCTAATATGCGAATGATATGAAGACAGGGCCTTATATACACACACTTTCCTAGGTGGCTACTTTCCTATGTTGTTATGCTTCAGTGTTCTATTTAAGCTTAAAGATGCATTTTTCTGTAAAGGGAGAGATAAATACTTCTTTTTATGTGATTGCTTAATATTTTGAAGTATTTACTCAGCCATTCCCCTTTTAGACACAATTTTAGAATTAGTCATTCACTTATGCTAGAAATTGGTTACTAAAGTTTCAAAAGAAGGAAACTTCATGCCATGGAATTAGCACTAACATTGCAGTGTTGGTGGTTTTTAGAATTCTAGTTAAAGTTCTTGGGCATGTGTCTATTCTTACTCTGGAAAAAAGTCACTTTTTTTCTTTTTTAAGTAACTGTAAATTATCTTTTTGGAAACACGTTAATTGTCTCTCACTTCTTTTTGAGTTATCATTAGTCCAGTAGCTTTTACAATTCTGGTTAATCTTTTTACAAATCGTATACATACATCTAAAAATATGACACTTATTCAGCTGATTAATATTGTTATGATATTGCTAATTGTGATTGTCTTTAATATTGGCCCTTTGCAGAAAAACCAGAAACTATCTAGTAATTTTAAAAGGTTAAGGCTGTAGAGTTTGATCAGAAACTTGAAAGAATGTGACATAAATTGAGCAGAATAAATTGTTATAGTCATGGCTGTTAATTTTAAGGATCAAATCCTTAGCTTAAGAGTGGCATAAATTGTGAGACACATTCAAATTTGTCTGGTAGTAACCGTCAGTATTGGTCCATGAAACTGAGAAACCTCCCCTGTCTAGAACAGATGCCAAGTACATAGTAGATGCTCGTTGAGTATTTGTTGAATATATGTTTAAAGAAAAAGACACTTAGGGGCTGGCCCCGTGGCTGAGAGCTTGAGTTCGTGTGCTCTGCTTTGGAGGCCTGGGGATTCGCTGGTTTGGATCCTGGGTGTGGACCTAGCACTGCCCATCAGGCCATGCTGAGGCGGCGTCCCACACGGCACAACTAGAAGGACCTGCAACTAGAATGTACAACTGTGTACTGGGGAGCTTTGGGGAGAAGAAGAAGAAGAAGAAGAAAAAAACCTATTTAAAAAAAAAAAAAGACTTAGACTGACACAATTCGTCTTGGTTGGTAGTGCTTTTTGGGTAACTCTCTGATCTTGAAATGACCTCTTTTTTTTTAAGTCAATTTTCTGTTTCAGCATAAAGGATTATAATGTAGGGACGTTTCAGCGTGAGGGACAAAGAAGGCTGGATTGGGTTTTAACCCTAGAAGTGTGACTGTGGGCAAGCCACTTTTCCTCTCTGTTCTCATACATCAGCAGAGTGGGTTTGGCTGCTCCATGAATCTCATTTAAATCTAAAATTCTCCAAGTCTTTGGGTTTCTTGGGGACTAAAGTATTTAGAGTACTATGAATGGTGTGCAAAATATTACTTTGACACAGAGTCAAGACTAGAGGATGATGTTCATGATGCCTGTGCTTTTTTTTGGTTGTTGAATTTTGTTTGTTGTCCTCAACAGTCAACGACAACACGAACAGCAGAGTGGTCCTCTGGTCCTTCTTCGAAGCCCTGGTCCTCGTTGCCATGACGTTGGGGCAGATCTACTACCTGAAGAGGTTCTTTGAAGTCCGGAGGGTGGTTTAAAAGCCTCTTCGTGATGCTCTCAAACTCATAATTAACTCACTGTTTACCAGACATCTTGGTCATAATAATGTCATGAGTTTCTACGTTTTTATTTTCTGAACTGTACATTCACAGCTTATGTTTCTTTGTAATTAATAGCTATTGGGAGAAACCCCTTTTTAGGAAAGTTTATAGTGAAGATTTGATGTTTGATTGGTATAATTTCTTACTTGAATTCTGCCTCCAGTATACAGGCCCTTCTGGAACTCAAACACTGTAAGTGAAATAGAGGTGTGTAGTCCTTATTGTATCTTCTTTTTCTTTTGTTTTGAAATAAAAGGCAGTGTGTTCAGGATAGTACTTTACTGAAATGATTGCGTCCTCTGAATCCCTTATTAAGTCATTGAAGATTCATCTTGTTCAGTCCTTATGAGAAACGACAGTCTGAATCTTGATTTTCTCCCCAGCCTGGTGGCAGAGCTCTGTGACTTTGGAGTGTGCTACCAGATTGGTACTTTTATACTTCGTTTTTGCTTTGAAGATAAGACTTAACCCAACAACATTTTCCCCCGTAAATTTTTACTTTGAACCTTTGGACTCAATCACCTCCGCTTAAATTGATGACACGAGCAGCTAATAACTGTTTTGGGTTTCTGCCTAACCTTGTAAAAGTTATTAAAGCCAGTTCTCTGGGTGTTTCAGCAAACGGTAGCTCTTTTCCTTTCTGTGCTGGCATGTTGCTTTCTCTGCTCTTGGCACGTAGGAACTATGCATTCATGCAATTGGGAAAATCTGAATTTCTGATGCCAAAGGGTTAAAGCCTCTTGGATTTCATTGCAGTGATAGACAGCCACTATTTTATTTTTGATCAGTGGCATTTTGGCCACTAAGGTTTAATTAGGGTACTGAACAGCACTGTCAGTACTAGGGTTTTTGTTTTTCTTGGGTCTTTGGTTTTTGGCACATGTGAATTTTGTTTTGTATAAAACAAAATGACTTTTTCTTGGTCTCTGATGATGGGTTTAAAATTAAAAGAGCATCTGGTTTTGGTGTAGGGATGATCCAGGATTATGTTGTGACTGATGTATATTAGTTACTTGGACATTTTTTTTGGATCTTTGCAAGGGGAAAACTACAAGTAACGAGTTTTATATAATTAATTTAAATTTGTTACAGGTTTTCATGTTCAGGATAAACAATTTTTCAACCTTAGGTGAAAATACTTGCAACAGTTTAAGGTCAGTGTTACCTTAGGACAACTGTTGCATGCCAATTTGTGTGTGTGTGTGAAAACACTTCAAAATTGAATTAACAGATGTAAATTTAAAATTGGTTGTGTATCTAATCTGCCCCAGGTTCAATAAATAAACAGTTCTTTTTAAAAACAGTCAGTATTCCGTGTTTTATATATTAATGATCAACTCACATATGTTCAGTACCAACTTGCTGTTCATATTTGAAATGTTTGCTGAGTAATTATGCCCATAATCGTGACGACAGTGAATAGGAACCCAATTTTAGGTTTCGCTGTGTGGTTTTTTTGATTGGTCATTGTTAACATCTTAAGTATTTTTTTCATTTGGATAGAAAAATGTTTGAGTTACTTTCACTCGACCACCTGGATTATGGATGTGGGAAGTAAGTTTAAGGCGGATTAAATGATTTGCCCAAGGCTCCCAAATGAAGAGTGATTGATGGAACCAGAAACTAGGTCTCTGCCTTTAGAGACGGTTCCTTGTCCTGCATTCCAGTAGGGGCCTGCTGGCAATAAAAGAAACGGCCATTTACTGAGCCGCGTGTAGGGTCCTAGCGCCATGCTGCGTGCTTTACGCCGTTTGTCTGCTTTATTCCTCAAAACCGCCACTGCTGTTAGAATCCTCATTTTGGAAATAAGGATACAGACTTGCGTTTGCTTTCACAGCTGTCTGTGGAAGTCCCACTTTATGAAACAGTTGTCAAAGGTATTTTGAGGATGGGATGGTGGTATTTCAGTGAAAATGTTGCCTCAGGCTATCATCTTTCCCTTCGTTTGGTCTGAGATGGCTGGAGTCTGCATGAGTCCTAGACCCATTTATTCATCTCCGGAAATACTTGAGTGTGCTACCAGTTGTAGCCACTGGGATAAAGAAAATAAACATCCCCATCGTCCTGGGATTTACCTTTTAGTAGGGGGAGGTGAACCTAATAAATACATGAATTATATGGCATATTATTCACGTTGAGTGCTATGGAGCAAAGTAAAGCAGGGTAAGCGGTTTTAGTGATTAGGAAAGGCAGGCGTCGCTGGGATGACGTGTGTGAGGACCTGACGGCTGTAAGGGAGCCAGCCGCGCGCACGGGCTGGAGGCGACGCGTGCTCACGGGGCCAGCACGTGGGAGGTGGTGAGCAGGAGCTTGCTGAGTGAATGCGCGCCGACAGACGAACGGCCCACCAAGAGCGAGCACGGGACGGGACGAGTGTTCCTGTTCCTCCGAACTCAACCAACATTTATTGTGCCCCAGGCAGTGGGTCCCCCATCAGCCCTAGTTCGGATAGGTGTCTGTCGGGCTGGAGCTCCGGAGCTGTCCTTCGGCCAGGACGCGGGGCTGTGCTGCCACCTGCCTCCGACGGGCGGGAAACGTGGGCGCTCCGGGGCAGAATCCCTCCCGCCGAAGCTCCCGCTCGCTGTGGGAAGGTGCCCCGAGCCACCGAGGCTGCGCGGGACGGATGGTACTACTGCCGCCTGGCCCCCGCCGCCCGCTTTCGTTCGCCCGCGGTCGGCTTCCCGGCCTCCAGACGCGAAGGCGTTTTCCCCGCCCTCCGGAACTTAGCGGCTCGAGCACGGTTCCCGCCCGGCCTTGGCGGCAGCCGGAAGCGGAAGTGCTTGCTGGCGGCGCCCCGGCGGCGTCCGGCTGGCGGCTGCGGCGCGCTATGGAGCACGTGACGGAGGGGTCCTGGGAGTCGCTGCCGGTGCCGCTGCACCCGGGGGTGCTGGGTGTGCTGCAGGAGCTGGGTTTCCCGTACATGACGCCGGTGCAGGTACCGGCGCGGCCGGGGAGGAGGGTCCTCGGCGCGCAGGGGCGGATGCCAGGCACCCGCTTAGTGGGACGTGGCCGGCAGGTGTGAGCATCAGGCTCGCATCCTGGGGTTCTCTCCCCGCCAGCCGGGGCGTCTGCCGCCCAGCCTCCACTGATGCCGCGCTGGCTACTGATCCGGGCAGGCAGAGGAGGCAGGCGGCGGCGCACCTGTGCCCGGGTCTTCACTCCTCCCCACCCCCGGGCGCTGGGGCCTCAGTGCCTAGTTCATATCCTGGCTCTGCACCTCTGGCAAAAGACTTAACCTCTCTGTGCTTCATTTCCCTTCTCTGTGAAATGACCAGAATATTACCTGCCTCATACGGTTATTGTGGGAATTTCATAAGACAGTGTTGGACGCATTATGGGAGCTTCATAAATATTACCTGCTGTTGTTGTTATGTGGGCTAAGTGAAGCGTCCAGCTTATTCAAGAAATGTTTGTTGAGGACGTACTCAACAAACGTATCAGGTACTTTTCTAGGCTCTGGGGGGGTTTTGCAGTGTTGGTCCCCACTCACGGGCCTTATTTTCTAATGCAGGGAAGAGAGAAAGGAGTAATAGAATAAGATAATTTCAGCTCCTAAGTGTTATGAAGGAGCCAAAACAGACTGATGTGGTAGATAGTGACAAGAAGGGACAGGATAGGAGGTAGGACAGGGTGTTGGGGAAGGCCTCTCTTAGGAGGTGTCATTGAGCTGATACCTGAATGATTGGGAAGGAGCTGGCTGTGGGGTGATGAAGGGGGATTCTGGCAGCGAGAAATGCCAGTGCAAATGTCCTGGGGCTGGACAGTGAGCTTGGAGGAACAGAAAGAAGGCCTTTCTGGCTGGAGCATGGTGAGTAGTGTAAGAGATGAGGAAAGCGGGGTCCAGGTTGTGCAGGGTCATGTAGGAGCTTGGCTTGGATTCTAAATGCAGTGGGAAGACATCTTACATGGGAAGCTGTGCAAGAGGCAAGGGATGTGACTGATGTGTAGAGAACGGACTTTGGAGCATTAAGAGAAGAAGCGAGGGTGTCAGTTGGGAGGCCGTTGTCCAGTGAGAGAGGTGGTGGCTTGGAGTAGAGAGGAAGCAGTGGACATGGAGACGTCAAGGTTGAGACAGCTTTAGCGTTCCTTGAAAGAGGAATCTAGGGGGACTCTGAGGGTGGTGTCCTTATTGGCTGAGTGGATGGTGGTACCATTTACCCAGATGAGGAAGGCTGGGAGTGGTGACATGTGAATTTCAGAGGGAAATTCAGGAGAGTTCTGTTTTGACATGTTCAGTTGAGATGCCGATGAGATCCTCAGGAAAGCCGTGGAGGCAGCAGGCAGGGCTGGAGATAAAACTTGGGAGGGCCGTGTGCCAGGCCTTGGGAATGTATGCAAACGAGATCCAGTCTGCCATCAGAGGTGGTTCGTCTCCGACTGTGCTGTCCACTATGGTGGTCACTAGACACATGTGGCTATTGAACACTTGAAATATGGGGAGTCCAAATTGAGATGTGCTCTGAGTGTAGAATGCACAGTGGATTTCAAAGGCTAAGTATGATGAAGAATAGAAAATATCTCATTAGTTTTAAAAATAGTGATTACATGTTGATGTGAGAATAGTTTGGATAGATTGGGTTAAATAAAAGGTATCATTACATTTATTTAACCTCCTTTTACTTTTCTTAACATGGCCACTAGAAATTTAAAATCACCTGTGTGGCTCATATTTCTGTTGGACAGCAGTGGCGTAGAGCAGGGTTTCTCAGTCTCTGCACTGTTGACATTTTGGACTGGGTAATTCTTTGCTGTGGGGGCTGTCCTGCGCCATGTAGGCTGTTTAACAGCATCCCTGGCCTCTGCCTACTAGGTGTTAGTAGTACATACTCCCCCCCCCCCCCGCCCCCCGCATTGCCAGGTGTTCCCTGGGGGCACAGAAATCACCTAGATTGAGAACCCCTTGTGCAGAGACAGTTAGAAAAGTCCGACATGTGCTGTGATGGGGTGAGCTCAGGCTCTGGGGACCAGGAGTGGAATCCTGGAGGGGTCACCTCAAAGCCACAACCTATGTCTGCTTCCAGTTTAGCCACTGATGGCTGAAAGCAAAGGGCCAGGCTTCTCGTAACGCTGGAGGTCCTGCGCAGTGTTTACAATGAGAAGGCTTACTTGAAGCATTGTTCTCTGATACTGGAGCTGCAAGGGACCTTAAACTCAGTGTCTTCAAACTCTTCCTGGTCCAGAGAGGAAAGGTAGGCGAGGCAGGGCTAGAACTCAGGACTCCCGAATCCCATCTCAGCCCGCTTTCCCCTCCACACCGTCTGTGCAGACACCCTTGACTTGTTACCTTGGAGCCCACCCCTCTGGGGTGCCTTGTGGTGACTCCACTCGGAGTCCACATTGTGGTGGGATCCACCGAGGCCACCCCGTAGGTTCTAGGGCTTTTGGCCTCATCCTTGGAGTCCTGGCGTTCTCTAACCAGTGCTTTGCCATCTCTCTCTTCAGTCTGCAACCATCCCTCTGTTCCTGAAAAACAAAGACGTTGCTGCAGAAGCGGTGAGTACCTCGTGTCAGGCCAGCGCCCTCCTGCCTTCCCTCCAGAGTGAACCGTGAGGGGAAGCCAACCAAGACTTTCTCCCCCGCAGGTCACAGGTAGTGGCAAAACCCTCGCTTTTGTCATCCCCATCCTGGAGATTCTTCTGAGAAGGGAAGAGAAGTTAAAAAAGAGTCAGGTGAGGAGAGCCGGTGATATATTTCACTTACTCATGGGAGAGTTCACAGTTGAGTAAGAAGCTAGTCAAAAGCTTGGGGGGAAAGAAAGTCTATCCTCATTAGTCACTGTATTGTATCCTCATACAGTCACTGTAGGATGCTGTATTTGTGAATTTGCCTATTCATTAAAACTTATTCGGAGCCCCCAAATCAGTACCCTCTGTGCTTTCGTGCTCATTCACGGACTTGTGCAGAGCAGTGAGAAATTGGAGTTGCCTGATGTGCACGTCCCCAGCTGAGTGTGAACCAGGCAGCGCTCGGCCTTCTTGTTTCAGCTGTAAACAGGTGTCATTTTCATGGTCTCCTGACTGCCATGATTTTTGCATTTTTGTTGGTGGTTTCACTGTTAAAATGGCCCCCAAACATGGTACTGAAGCGCCGCCTAGTGTTCCTGAGAGCAGGGAGGCTGTGCTGGGCCTCGGAGAGAAAACACTTGGGTTAGATGAGCTTTGTCCAGGCGCGAGTGACAGTGCTTCTGGCAGAGAGTTCAACGTTAGTGAATCAACAGTATGTATTGAGCGAGGCGTCTTTAAACAGAAGCACAGGTAAACCAGGTTATGTGTGGATCGGGTGACAGAAATGTGAGCGGAGGCTGGCGGGGACCTAACCCTGTATTTGCCCTGGGAGCAGTCGTTCAGTATTCGCTAGTTCGGTGTTCGTGGTGACTTTATGGAACAGGACTACTGCAAATAATGAGAGCTGACTGAAATTCAAGGGAGTTGATGTGCACTGAGACCAGATGCTGCTGGAAAAGCCCAGGAAGTGCTGCTTCTCTGGGGATTTCCTCTGTGAGGTGGAGGGTGCGGGGCATGTGTGTTCAGCTCTGCGAGCCCGGAGCACTGCTCATCGTGTTCGTCCCCTCACGTGGGCAGGTGGGAGCCATCATCATCACGCCCACGCGAGAGCTGGCTATTCAGATAGATGAGGTCCTGTCGCATTTCACGAAGCCCTTCCCGCAGTTCAGGTAACTCGGATGCAGTGTCTCTCTTAGCCACCAGCTTTGATTTTGCCTGACTTGCTCCAACACCTGTTTCTTGTTTTAGCCAGATTCTCTGGATTGGAGGCAGGAATCCTGGAGAAGATGTTGCGAGGTTTAAGGAACAGGGGTAAGTTTGCTTGCTTCTGCTCTCGGCACTGAACCCAACAGGAATCAGTGTGTGATCTAAGTGGTCTCATCCCTCCCACGGTGGTCCCTGACCTCGCCCTGAGCCTCAGACCCACAGATGCCACTTACCTGCCTGGCATCTCACAGCCATTGCAAAAATGTCTAAATGTGGCTTGGAATTTTCCTCCCCAGACGTGCCCGTCCTCTGGAGTTTCCCGTCCATCTGTCTATGCAGGTGTGCTCCTGAAGTCTGAGAGTCAGCCTTGACACCTCACCGTCCCCTCCATTCCCGCCTCACAGTTAACCATCACCAAATCCTTCCTTTCCTCTCCAAAGCCTCTCTCCAACCATCACCCTTTCTCCCTCGCCACCTCTCCCGCTCATTTCTCTCCTGGGCTCCTGCAGCAGCTTGCTCTCTCTTCTGTGTTTTGACTCTTGCCCTCTTATACTCCACTCTCCACATAGCAACCAAAGTGGCCTTTTCAGGCCACTTCACTCATTGCAAACTCTTTAGTGGCTCCTGCTGGCCCTTAGGGTAGATGCTAATGTTTGTACAGGGCCTGCGAGGCCTCCATTCTCCACTGCCACCACCCTCCCACCCAAGCCTGGCGCTGCTGTGGTGACCTGGCTTTCTCCTGGGTCCTGTGTGGGCTGGCCTCTTCCCTATCGCTGGGGGGCTCGGGAAAGTCGGGGTGGTGTCTGTCTTGCAGCATTTTATCTTCAGAGCTTAGCGTGGGGCTAAGCACGCAGCAGGCGTTTAGTAAGCACTCAGAATAAGTGTTGAAGTACATGGTGGCCATCAGTCCTTTGGATTTTACTCAGTCCCGCCATGAATAAGGTTTGAAATGAGCAGTGATAGGTTTTGAGCCCAGGTTGTTAGTGAACCTTAATAAAGAGATCTGTCCTTCATTGAGTGCTCACTCTGTCCCAGCTATAACGTGAGATCCTTTCCAGCAGGAGTCCCCCACTCAGGTTCCTCCAGGGCGCAGGCTAATATCAACGTGTGAGGATAAATGTGAGGAGGTGCGGATGGGAGGGACTGGCTAGTTTATACCCGGATACTCGTCTCCAGCTGGTACTTGTCTTGCAGGACCCTCAGCTCAGTATTGCCAAATTTTGAATTTTTTAAAAAGAATGTGGAGTGGTAGGTTTCTGTGTGTGATCTCCAGATTTTTTAAACTGTTGGCATGATTCACATTTCAGAAAAAACCATCTTGAAGGTCAGCCAATTTATGGGGTCACGTTTGGCCTTCAGTCTGCCAGTTTGTCATCGTTACCTAAAATTCTCGCTCATTCTGTTAACACCCTCATTTTATAGCTGAGTTACCTGGGGCCCAAAGTGGTTGAGTAACTTGCTCTAGGTCAGGGGTTGGCAAACCTCTTCTGTTTTTACAGACGGTAAATATTTTAGTTTTGTGGACCTCACAGTCTGTGCTGCTGGACCACAGCTGTTCAGCTCTCCTGTCGTACTGTGAAAGCCGCCACAGACAGCACGTGAATGAAGTGTTGTGTGGCAATAAAATGTCACAAAAACAGTTGGGGGCCGGATTCGGCCGATGGGCCAGAGTTTGCTGACCCGGCCTAGGTGTTAGCCTGGAACCCAGATCTGCCCCCTCGCGGCCCAGCTTCCCCTGCAGCACACTCTCCTCCCACTCTCTGCTCTTCTTTCTCTTCCCTGGGATTGAGGTGACCCTTGGGGGATACAAAACTTGGTATTTGGAATCATAAATATTCCCAAGACCCAGAGAGTGCAGTAAATGTCAACCTTGTTTTCCAAGTGGGAACATCATCGTGGCGACTCCAGGCCGCTTGGAGGACATGTTCCGCAGGAAGGCCGAGGGCCTGGATCTGGCCAGCTGTGTGCGGGCCCTTGATGTCCTGGTTTTGGATGAAGCAGACAGACTTCTGGACATGGGGTTTGAGGCAAGGTACTGGATTTAGGACTTCACCAGCTTTGGGTCCAAAGGAGAGCAAAACAGAATTCCTTTATTACTTCCTGTCTTTATTAGCCACGTTTGAGTTTCAAATCATTCGGTTGTTTGGCCTTTCAAATTCTACCTCACAATTTAAATTCCAGTTCTTTTTTCTTAAGATGCATTTTCCTTCATGGTTTCTTAAAAGGTTTGTGTCTGTGTATTTCTCAAATAAACAGCTTTATTGGGATATAATTCAGATATCATATAATTCACCCCTTTAAAGGGTACGGTTTAATGGTTTTTAGTCTCAAAAAGTTTTGTGTCTTAATTGCACTCTCTTCTTTTCACTGCCCTATATTATAAAAGTATAATTATATGCTTATATTGGAGAAAGCTTGGAAAAATGAGAGTATAAAGAAGAAATAAAAATCACCCATAATCTCACCTTCCAGTAATAGCAACTCTAAATATTGTGATAGTTTCTCTTCCAGTCTTTTTAAATACCTGTTTAGTATCATAACACACTATTTGTTGATGATGCTGATAAATGAGGGGGTTAAGGTTGAGCCCTCTTTTTTAGCATAAACACCATCCTGGAGTTTTTGCCAAAGCAGAGGAGAACCGGCCTTTTCTCTGCCACTCAGACGCAGGAAGTGGAGAACCTGGTGAGAGCCGGCCTCCGGAACCCTGTCCGCATCTCCGTGAAGGAGAAGGGCCTGGCCGCCAGCAGCACCCAGAAGACCCCCTCCCGCCTGGAGAACTACTACATGGTGAGCCCTGGAGCTGCTTCTCACTGGTTCCTGCGGTCAGTAATAACGATAGTGGGTCTGAGGGACAGCGTGGGCACTGTGGTTAGCAATACTGTGTTGTATACTGGAAATTTGCTAAGACAGTAGGTCTTAAGTGTTGTCACCAAAAAAAGGGTAACTATGTGAGGTGACGGATGTGTTAATTAACTTGATTGTGGTCATCATTTCACAATGTATATGTATATTAAGTCATTACATTGTACACCTTAAATATCGACATAGATTTTTTTTGTTTTTTTGAGGAAGATTAGCCCTGAGCTAACATCTGCCGCCAATCCTTCTCTTTTTGCTGAGGAAGACTGGCCCTGAGCTAACATCCGTGCCCATCTTCCTCTACTTTATACATGGGACGCGTACCACAGCAGGGCTTGACAAGCGGTGCCATGTCTGCACCTGGGATCCAAACCAATGAACCCCGAGCTGCCAAAGCAGAGCATGTGCATGTTTAACCGCTGCGCCACTGGGCTGGCCCCTAGATATAGATGTTTTTAATATAGTAATATACTTAAATATATTTACAGTTTTTATTTGCCACCTATATCTCAATAAAGCTTGGGAAAAAATGAAACAAGTATTCTACCCAAAGCAGTTTATTGAAAAAACTTAATTTTTTTTGACTTAAACTGCTTTCAATAAGCTTAGTTCTGTTTTTCCTTTTAAACGATCAACTGTAATAATGGTTTTAGCAGTTGATTAGATTTTTGTGTTTCTACTTACTCGAAAAATGATTCCTTAATTTTTTAACTTCACTGTCTGTATGTTTTATCAACATGGTATACAGTGTTCCCACTAACATAAGGCAACTCTTAGCAGTTAAAACAAACAAGCAAACAGTAATGATGACAGGTGCTCTAGGGATTAGCTTGCAGTTTTCTAGGAAAGTAAATCTATAAAGTGATATCCAGTGGCACATTTTAAAGTGCATTTGGGGAGAGAGCCAGGACAAATGGTATGGGTGGTCATACTCGTCATTCAACAAGTAAGTGAGTAAGCAAGTTAACGTGGGCAGAAAGGTATTTTAAGCATAGTCTCCAAGGACAGTGTGTATGGACCACCTACCCCCAAGCGATCAACTGTTTATACACGTGCATGGGGTGTGCTGGGTGCAGGCACGGGAAACACTGGGTCCTGAGTTAGAGAAGGGCACAGCCAGACATGCAGGTGACACACAGGAAATCACATGATAGGCTCACTCCGAAGGAGACTTTGTTAGGCCACAGCGTTCTGCTGCTTTGCGAGCTGGATATTGGGTAGTTTTGACCTGCAGCTGGGAATTGCTGATTTTGCAGCACTCCACCCTCTCTGTCTACCTGTAGGTTCCTCCCCGGGCAGTGGGGGCTTTTGGAAATGTGATTATTTAGTAACGAGGCCACCCTCTTCCGTTCCTCCCGTTGCTGGGATGGGCTAGGAGGCATCCAGAGAGCACGGCCAGCCAGGGTGGCAGCACTATTTGGGAACCAGGAGAACCCACAGGCCAGTGTCACGTCTTGACAAGCCACCTCTAAATCGCCAGCCAGGGTTAGGGTTTTGCTTTTGGCCAACAGGGGCTCCTCAGCTCGTGAATACAGCCACATGTTCACAAAGAAGTGGGCTGGTTTAAAAACCAGTGTCTGTTGCTGTGGACTGTAAGGGTGACGAGTCTGCTGTCCTTTGTGTCAGTTCATGGGGGAATTGAAGGTAGAACAGGTTTGCAGTCAGAAACCACCTCTAGTGCAGCTGCCTGGAGGATGCTGCTGAAGTCCGACAGGCTCATGTGAAGTGGGAGTCACCCTCGACGTTGACATTTCTGAGGCTGGGTTGTAAAGGCAGGAGGCTGGCTCTTCCAGGCAGAGGGAGGGGTCCAGTAGATGGGGTAGTGGTTAAGAGCGTGGGTGCATATCTTGGCTTCAGCCCTTACTACCTGAATTAGATGAACTCACCAGGTCGTTGCCTGTAAGATGGGGTCTAGGAGTACCCACGTCATAGGGTTGTTGTGAGGATTAATCTGTTAATACAGATGGAGGTTTTTAGGCCAGTGCTGAGTACACAGCAAGCACTAACAAATGTTAGCTTTAGACACCCACTGTGGCTGCTGTTGCGTTCTGCTGTTTGCACTCATTTAAGTGATTGCATTTAGAGATGTCTGAGTGTGTGAGAAGAACTTCCCCACTGAGCACTTGGTTTTGGTAAAAAAGAGGGAATGCATCCAGGTGGATTTCCTCTCCAGTTTAGGCCTGAACGGAGCATTCTTATTCAGAGGCTGGAGTCCGTCTCCATGGAGGTCTTTACATTCATTATGTACATTCCTTTCTGGAAACCTATGTTCACTTTAGAGCAGTGATTTCTGAACCTGGCTGTGCATCAGAATCTCCTGGGCGCTCTTAAATGATATGGATTCTTGGGTCCACACCTGGACCTCCTGAATCATAATCTGTATGCTGTGCCCAGGAACCTGCATTAAAAAAAAATCTACCCTGGAGATGGTGTGGCTGGCATGGTGGCTGCCTGTATATTGGGATTTGGAATGACTGCTTTAGATGACTGTGTGTCTCACTTACATGATTTGTGACTTGTATGTGTCAGCAGCTCACGGTGATGTTTGTTCTGAGCCGGGCAGACTGATCAACATTCTACTAAAGTCATGGAAGAAATCAGATTCCTTAAAATTTAAGGCTGAAACTCAAAATAGCTATGGGGATTGTTACTGTCAATAAATTTGTTTTTATGTGATTAGTTTTCCTTTTTATTTTGTAGGTATGTAAAGCAGATGAGAAATTTAATCAGCTGGTACATTTTCTTCGCAATCATAAGCAGGAAAAACACCTGGTCTTCTTCAGGTAATCATTGTGGACTCTGTGGTAGGAGACTCGGGGCTCAGCTACACCCAGATGTATGTAGCTCTCAGGTTTAGAAGTCCATTTAGGATGATTCTCTCAGTAAGGAATGCTTTTGGCTGCAAATAACTGAAAACCCAACTTCTATGGCTCAAGCAGGAGGAGTTTATTTTTCTCCTGTAAAAAGAAGTCCAGAGGTAGGTGGTTCCTGGCATTGGTTTATGTCTCAGCAATGTCAAGGCCCATGTTTCTGCAGTTGTCTTGGCCCCTTCTTGTATGTCACCTCATAGTTTCAAGATGACCGCCGTCACACCCTCTATCCCGTCTGCAATGAAAGCAGATAAAGGAGGAAAGGCAGAGGGGGCGAGAAGGGCAGTGTTAGCTCTATCCATCCTTTTTAATCAGAAGGACAAAAAGCTTTCTCAGAAACCCGTCCTCCCTAGCTGACTTCTGCTTTCATTTTCTGGGCAAAAGTGGGTCACCCACAGCCGCTCAGTTCAAGAGAGCAGAGAAAATGTGGAGCTGTCCCAGCCTCTGTGGTGAGGGAGGCCGAGGAGGAGGTGGTGGGGAACGGTGTTTGGTCAGCCAGCCCAGTGTCTGCCCCTGTGGGGTTTTGTCCTGTTGTCCAAATGCAAGATAGGGATAGATGTGTGTGTTCTTTGAGTTTGCTTTTCCCTCCTCAAATATACCTGTGGCGTTGTTTTTCGGCAATACCAAAAGAATTTTTTTTCTTTTCCATCTGCCATTCCACCAGTAAAATGCATTAGCTATACTGACCCACAGTTAAAAAATATACCCTGGTGTATACACTCACACACAACTGAAACAAGGATTTCATAAAACTGCACTCGACTGGGTGGGAGGCATTCTCGTGTCTTCTTTTCTGCTCTAATTTTTAAACAGTGCTGGTCCAAACTCATTAAATCAATTTCAGGACCCACCAGATTGCTTTCAGGATCTCTGGGCTGTGACCCTCTGTGTGAAAAGTGCTTTATTATGTACCTCTGTGACTCATGGTGGACACAGTGCAGACTCTGGGAGCAGTCACTTAGCACAGATGTTTAAGATGGAGGTTTTTAAGTAGAGAAGAGTTAGCCCAAATTGGAATCCTGCAGCCTGGTATAGTGGGAAGAAGATTGGAGAAGGAATCAGACCTTGGTTCTGGTTCTGGCTCTGCCATTCACACTTGTACTGCCTCTGCATAAGCTTCAGTTCCCTCATCGGCAAAAGGATGTGGCATCACTTTGGAATCCCTCCAAATAAAAGGGGGTCAGGGCGAGCCTTTTATTAGAAGGGTGCTGTATAGCGAGCTCACAGACTCAATGACAAAGTTGAGTCCCCAGCCCCTAGGGGAGACTGGATCTGGGCGGCCCCAGAGAGCTCTGTGGCTCTCTAGGGCACATCCTCATTGGGATGACCCTGCTCCAGCCCCCTTTTGTCCTTGGGTGACTCGACTCCAAGTCCAAAATTCTGGGAGAGAGGATCAGATTGGTCAACTTGGGTTATCTGCCACGCCCTTGGGGATCACACTAATGGGGGAAGAAGCAGTTCCCCAAAAGAGAAGCAGGAGTGTTTTGAAATCTTATAAAACTATTTACATTTAAGATGCCATTGTTTTTGTTAAGAATGACTACTTCAGTTTAATTTGTTTCTCAGAGGGCCAGGGAAATTCCCCTTGCTAGAACATCTTTAGACAGTGGGAACACATCCTTGGGGTTTTAACTCATGTTGAAGGGATTTTGTCAAGATTGGCCTTTCGTGGGCTGAGGGGTTTTCAGATTTGAGCTTGGCTGTAGGTGATATTCGTAGTTGTTCTCTTCTGCATTCTCCCGAAGAGGACTGGGTCATCTCCGCTGCGCCTGGCGCTGTGGCCTCCCTGCCCCGCCCGTTGTGGAAGGACTAAGATGGCCAATGACCTAAGCCCTCTGTCCCTCCCGCAGCACCTGCGCCTGTGTGGAGTACTACGGCAAGGCTCTGGAGGCCCTGGTGAAGAGCGTGAAGATAATGTGCATCCACGGAAAGATGAAATACAAGCGCAATAAGATCTTCATGGAGTTCCGAAAACTGCCGAGGTGGGTTGGCTCGTTGGATGGCAGCTCTCCACCGCTGTCCACTTCTTCAGGTCCCCGAACCTGCTCTTTTCTCCCCGTCTCTAAGCCTTTGCATCTGTTGTTTTCCCTGCCTGGAGCCCTCTTCCTCCTCTAACCCAGTTATCCTGTCTTCTCTGCGTAAGTGCTCAGAGCCCCTGCCCCTCTGATCCCCACTGCACTCGGCTGTACTGACTTCCTTAGTTACCTATCGACTTCCTGCTCGATTTGAAGCTCCATGAGAACAGGAATCTGGACATTGTGTTCACTCCTGCATCCCCCGTTTCTAGTCCAGGGCCTGGCCAGTGGGGGTTTGATCACTATCTGTGGACCTGGTGAAGAGAGCGGTTGGAACAATCCGTGAAATCCAGCTTGCTGGCTGTCAAGCCAGTGACTACAGAGCAGGGAACTTGTGTCTCTTAATGACCATGACTTGATTCTTTTTGGGCATAAAAATATTAATTTTTTTTTTTAAAGATTGGCACCTGAGCTCACATCTGTTGCCAATCTTCTTCTTCTCCTCCTCCTTCTCCCCAAAGCCCCCAGGACACAGTTGTATATTTTTAGTTGTGGGTCCTTCTAGTTGTGGCATGTGGGACACCGCCTCAGCGTGGCCTGATGAGCAGTGCCATGTCTGCGCCCAGGATTCAAACCAGCGAAACCCTGGGCTGCTGAAGTGGAGCACGCGAACTTAACCACTTGGCCATGGGGCCGGCCTCTAATTTTGTTTTTCTTAATCACTGAGCATTCTGGCTACATTAAAAGCACTTGTTTTGGGCAAAGTGATACAACTGACTGTTACCCCTCAGTCAGAGAGGGAAAATTTCACTTGTTCTTTTCAAGGGCTACAAAGGATGAGACCCACTGCAGTTTCTTTCTTCAAGTGGAAATATGCTAATTTTAAGGATCCTTTCACTGTCTTCTCCACACCTCCTATTTTCATTGGGAATTTGTGAAGTGCTAGAGATTCTCAGGAGGAGGAAAAAAATCAAAATGTTATTAGTAAATACTTGCTTTTGTGAGAGATTCTGGAACCTGTATATCCCTGTTGTCATTGAGATCAGTAAAGACTGTTTGATGGTGATGGAAATGGTGGCCTCCTTACTCAGAATGGTGTTTTCTCATTTCTAGTGGGATTTTAGTGTGTACCGATGTCATGGCCCGAGGAATAGACATTCCCGAAGTAAACTGGGTTTTGCAGTACGACCCTCCCAGCAATGCCAGGTACAGCATGACGGAATGTTCCCCTCTCTCCATCGAGGAGTCTAGGCTAACGAAGTATGGATCCTGAGGAAGATAAACATGACATTTGTCAAAACATTATTTTATGTAGCAAAAATAGGCCAACAGGTGAATCCTCATTGGGATGTCAATAGTGATACCATATTATGCAGTAATTAAAAGTATTTTCAAATGCTTTGTAAAGTTCTTGCAGAAATGCACAAGATAGAATGTTTAAAGAAAAACAATACATAACACCATATATAGAAATTTCAATTATTCTCCCAAAGTAATTATTCCTAACAAGTGCTTCTAAACATAGGAAAATGCCTGTAAATATAAACTCCTGAGCAATAATAATGGTTACTTTTCGGTGGATGGCTTACATGTCATCTTTATTTTCTTTTTTATACTTTTCATTGTTTCCTAAATTTCCTACTAGGACCACATCCTACCTGTATCATCAGATAGGCATAAATTTAAAAGTTTTATAGTTCAGTGTCTTACCAAATCCTGTCTGGTTTGCAGTGTATATTTAATCGCCAACTCTTCGGTTGGCAACACCAGGAAGCGGCAGGGTTGGGATTGAGCTGTGGTGTCTGGCAGCTCCAGGTCTGTCCTCTGCTCAGCCGTCATCACGTGGTGACCATGTCCCATCCTGTGTTCACAGTGCTTTTGTGCATCGCTGTGGCCGCACAGCCCGCATTGGCCATGGCGGCAGTGCGCTCGTGTTCCTCCTTCCCATGGAAGAGTCATACATCAATTTCCTTGCAATCAACCAGAAAGTAAGCTGTCTTCGCTCTTCATGTAGAACGCCCAGTGATGGGGGAGCTGGGAAAGTTCTTTTCCAGCAGGTGGTCTGGAACTGAGATTCGGGGCTGCAGACTCACAGGGCCAGGCTGGGGCTGTAAGTGTGGGAACGTGGCTGGCTTGAAGGCTGTGGAGAGGCACCAGTGCCCGGCCCCAGCCGAGTGACACTACTTGGGAGTGCAGCCTAGTGTTGCCATACTTCCAGATCAGGATTATGTAAAATTTGATTTTAAAGTTTTCTTAAAAAATTTAAAATACTTTTGGGACCATGAATACTTGGGTTGGATTGGGCTTCCAGTCCTCTGATTTAAGATTAAAATGAATCGTTTGCCTTTGGGTTTATTGGCACTGGCTCTGACGGGGAAGCCTTGGGGAGGAGATTGCAGCTAGAGGTGAGAATGTGGTCTCTGCAGTGCCCCCTGCAGGAGATGAAACTCCAGAAGAACACAATGGACCTTCTTCCAAAGCTCCAGTCCATGGCCCTGGCCGACAGAGCTGTGTTTGAAAAGGGCATGAAAGCTTTCGTGTCATACGTCCAGGCTTATGCGAAGCATGAATGCAGCCTCATCTTCAGATTAAAGGGTAAGTTGGACTTCTTCCTCACATAATTGTGTCACCATCTTAAACACGTGATGGTCTTACAAGTATGAAATTGCTTTGTCTTATAAAAACGTTAGGCATATGTCAGGGTTAATGTTCTCTAAACATTGAAAAGGAAATCTTTCTAGGATTTGAGTAGATAGAATAAACTGGCCACTGGCTGCCGAGTGTTCCTTTTTAGTAAAGATGTAATTATTTTAATTCTAATTAAACCCAATCTGTTAAGACCATTTCGTTAGATAAAGTCACATTGTTAGGGACCTTCCATATTTTGGGTGTGCTAATTCTGGTGTTTTGGTTTAATTAGATCTTGATTTTGCTCGTCTTGCTCGAGGGTTTGCTCTGCTGAGGATGCCCAAGATGCCAGAACTGAGAGGAAAGCAGTTTCCAGATTTTGTGCCTGTGGACGTTAACACAGACACCATTCCCTTTAAAGACAAAATCAGAGAAAAGCAGAGGCAGAAACTACTGGAGCAACAAAGAAAAGAGAAGACAGCAAATGAAGGGAGAAGAAAATTCATAAAAAATAAAGCTTGGTCAAAGCAGAAGGCCAAAAAGGAAAAGAAGAAAAAAATGAATGAAAAAAGGAAAAGAGAAGAGGTAAAGTTTGCAGTTTTCTTTATTACTTAAATATTCATCTTAGAATTCTGAACAAATTTTATGGCAGTAGTATCTTAATAGGAATTGCTGGGGCCCTCACGTTCCTGTTACGGTGGTGACTTGGGTGGGGATGCGCTGTGTGGACCGGGTCTGAGAGCATGTAGTTCCTGATGACAGCCTGCCCGGTGGTGCTGAGGAACTCAGGAGTTTGCTGGTTTCTTCTCATAGGGCTCGGATATTGAAGACGAGGACATGGAGGAACTTCTGAATGACACAAGGCTCTTGAAAAAGTTTAAAAAGGGCAAAATTACTGAAGAAGAATTTGAGAAGGGGTTGTTGACAAGTGGCAAAAGAAGAGCTAAGACAGCAGATTTGGGGATCTCAGATTCTGAGGACTGCTGATGCCGGCGCCTCTGGTGCAGGGCAGGAGCGCAGGGAGGGCAGGAGCCGGCCTGCACCCGGTAGCTGCTCCTGCTGCGGATCCGAACTGCAGCAGACGCCCGAGCAGCAGCACGTCTCTGAGAGCTGTCCTTTCAGACGGGGGAAAGGGCGGGGCTTCACACTCTTGAATATTTTACTAGAAACATACCAGCCTTGAAGTCTAACAGAAGAAAGTGTAAAATTACTTGAGTGTAAATAATAGATGGCAATATTTATTTTATGGGTTGCCTGTAATTAAAGATCGAATTTTTCTGTGGCTACTTTATACTTATTTTTTAACATAAAGATACTAACGTATACTTGATTTTAGGCTTTTTAAAATCCTTCTGTGTTTTCAGGCACCTGCCCTCCTGGGTGTCCTTCCCCCTGGACTTGAGTTGTCTCTTGATGCACCGCACAGAACACGTGCACAGGGTGGCTGAGGTTGCTGGGGTTTTTCTAAGAATAGTCCCCAGTACTGCCTTATCGGGGAGTATCTGAAAACAGGAAGCAAGTCATTTTCTGGGAAAGAAAATTATGTCTGTTCAATAAACTATATCCTTCTAATCGACTGTGTCTTAAGTGTGTGAACGTGCTGCATAGTGTCTTTGCCAAGATGGCCAGTGTGCTTTGGGCCTGGGGTCAGCTCGTAGTAGTGATGCAACACCGTATCAAAATATTGCATATAATTTATTTGAAAAGATGCTGAATTTGTTCCCAAGTACAACTGTAAAAAGCTGTTCGGGACCCAAACATGTTTAAATTCCCATCTTTCACAGATACAGAATGTAAGTTTACAAATGTTCTGGAAGGCATCTTCGTTAGTGGTGAGCCACGCAGGATACTCCTGCTAACTGCTGTTTCTGTCTTCTTTGAGTTCTCTTGGTAGTTTGCACTCCATTTGGCTTGATCCTGTCGAGGGGAGGCAGCTCACGTTCCCCACTGGAAGCCTGATGTGAATTCAGCAAGGGTTTCCTGCCTTCCTATGAGGCACCATATGCAACACGTGTCCTGAGCAGCTGTTAGTCACTGAAGCGGCGCCTGGCTGCAGTCAGGAACACCTGCTTTTTAGACGTGCATCTCTCTAACTGATGCTTTTGGCAAATGAGGCTGGAGTGCAGAGAAGATGAAGGGACGGGGACTTGGGCACGTCTTCTATCGTTAGTCAAGTAGCCAATGATCTGACTTGTTTCTGGAAACAAGATGAAAGGTGTCTAGAAACTATAAGCACTATTTACGTTGGGTTTTAGGGGAACTGTGAACATATTTTAGGTAGGACTGAAATGAATAAAAAAAGATTCTCCAAGACTTCTGATTTTAAATCCTTAGTCCATAGATCTTCATTAAGAAAACAGTTCAGTTTTGGCGTGGCTCATGGAGGGGTCAAGTGGGTACTCGCCCTGCCCCACCTCTAGCAGCTGTACGCTGGCAAGGAAAGATCCAGTGGTTATAGATACAGCTTGATGAGCTCGTCGCTGACTGCTGAGGGCGTCAGCACCCCCAGGTCTGTAAACAGCAGAGTTATCAAGGAGGGGGAGGTGTAGTCCACCCATGGGTGCTCCTCTTTGAGGTCTTGTCCCGTCTGCGCAGACTTCAGAGTATCTGGCTTATACTGCAGAGAGAGGAAACATAGTTAGTCTGCCCCACAGACTGAGGGCTCTGACGTGCTGAGGCCCTGGCTCTCCAGAAACGGCGCGAGGGCAGAGTGTTGCTCGGGTCAGCCAAATCATGGTGGCCAAGGGCCACAGATAACGAAAAAACCCAAACCATGTGTTCCCTCGTTAGTGTGCTGCATTAACTCCTCCAGACGTCTCAAGATAATTTATTTACAGGGAACTTATACTATGTGCCAGGTACTGTGCTAAGCTCTTCCCATGGATAATCTCAGAATCGTTATAACCCTGATAATCCCATTGTACAGATAACTAAGTTCAGAGTTTAAAATGAAAGGACTCGCCCAGGGTCACATGGTTAGTAAGTGGTAGATGGGAGCTGAGCCCAGACAGTCGACTCCAAAGCCTGGACTGTTGGCCACCAGCTTCCCGTGCCTCCCAGCCCATATCTGCTTAAGTGAATGAGAGACCAAAAGACAAATCCTGGGCACAAAGTAGGTTCTGTGTGTTCAAGTCCAATAACCAAAAATTTATCTTTGTATCCCAAGTGTCGGAGAAAATAGGAACGGGAAGTGAATAAACTTATTGGAACATTCTCAGCACTGCATTTTTCCAAAGGTTTCAGTTTAAACTCAAATATCCCCTCTAATATGTAAAACTCTTGCCTTAAACTCATCTGGGACATCTTGCTGGTTTAGTGGGAAGAGTCGTACAAACTTGAAACTTTCTGCAACCACATAAAAAGGCTTGTTCTGTGCTTTGGCGCACACGGCCATCTGGTTGGTTCCGATCTGAGAAGTCAGAGAAAATGGAAGGTGAGATCTTATGGCACATCTCAAGAGGAAGCACCAAAGTATATGAGTGAACATGAGACATGCAATTCTGGCTTTGGAATTCAATAGGAGATTTTAAAGAAAACAGAATAGACATTTCTCCAAAGATACACAAATGGCCAATGAGCACATGAAAAGATGCTCAAGATCCTTAGTCATTAGGGAAATGTAACTCAAAACCACAAGATACCACTTCACACCTCCTAGGATGGCTATTGTTAAAAGACAAAGCAACAAGCGTTGGCAGGAGGTAGAGAAACTGGAATCCTTGTATGGTGCTGGTGGGAAAGGAAAATGGTGCAGCTGCTATAGAAGAGTGGTTCCTCAAAAAGCTGAACACAATTACCACATGACCCAGCAATTCCACACCCAGGTACACAGCCAAATGGACTGGAAATGGGAACCCATAATGATCACTGTACCAATGTTCGTAGCACCATTACTTACAAGAGCCAAAAGGTAGAAACGATTCAAGTGTCCATCAACTGATGAATGAACAGAATGTGGTCTACCCATTAATAGAATGGAATTCAGCCTTAAAAAGGAATGAAGGAGCGACACCTGCTACAACGTGGACGGACTCTGACAACACCCTCAGTGAAAGAAGCCAGAGTCAAAAAGGACAAACATTGTACAAGTCCACTTATATGAGGTACCTAGAATGGGCAAAATCAGAGACACAAAGGAGAATAGATGGGGCAGGAGTGGATGAGGGAGTTTTTGCTTAATGGTGACAGCTTCTTTGGGGTGATGGAAAAGTTTTGAAAACAGCGCTGATGGCCGCACAACAATGTCAATGTAATTAATGCCACTGAACTGGTGGCATTAAAGGTGATTAAATGGAAAATTTTACATTATATATATTTTACCACACACATAAAAAAACAAATGTTAAGCAACATATAAACTATAACATAACATGTTGATGTCAAATATGCTCAATTAAAAAAATTTAAAAACGTACTTTCAGTTAAAGCCTATTTTGAGTCAGTATAAATTACATTCCCCTAATTTACAGAGATCACTCTCCAAAGCAGAAGGAAACCTGACTAATCTTTGACTGACTACTGCAATGGCTTATGGGAACCGGGAAGCAACTGGACGCAGTGGTGAAGTCCTGAAGCTAATCAGGAGGAGACGCGGAAGCAGAACAGACGAGGCTGTCTTGGTGCCCTAGGTCGGCAATGGCTCTCCACGCCTTGAGCAAGGAGTTCTGGAGAACGATGCTCCCACCTTGTTAATAATCCCTCCGTTTTCAACAACTCCTTCAGCACCAACTATGACGAGATCCACTTTCTCCATGATGTAGCTAAGGAAATTAAAAAAAACAACTGTTTTCTTGGCTCTTGTTAGTAGCATCACCACCTGGAAAAATTAATATTCCATTTTGATCATGGTGAGTTCCTCCCATAGTTACCTTTCTTCAGAGGAGCGCTTAGCACAATCAACTCTTGGCTCTGTTACCAGTTCTGTTACCAGGGGCATTAAACCCTTTTGTGAAGACAACCCCACAGTAAGAGGTATACTTCACACTGCCACCCGCACGTGCACATGTACGCATGTAACTGGAGCAAGAATTTCACGACCCAGTGTTTATCCTTACTACGTGTAGTACACTCTATTTTCTGTTCTATTTTAATACAAACAAAACAAAAATTTAAAAACCTGATCTGAAGATGGAAAAATGTTATGTAATTTAAGAATCTTTCGGGTAGGGTGAGGGTTAATTTACCTTTTAAAATGAGCATTAGTAGAATTCTTCAAAATTCTTACTCTTGAATACATTCCTAATTTCCTTAATCATTTGTCTTATGTGTTTTCCTTCTAAGAGATTATTACTCCTATTTTCTCTTGTGAGGCACATTGACAATCCACGGGACACGTGACCTCGGTTTTAGGCGTGAAGCCGCACGGGCAAAGAATCTGAGCGCTACTGAGGACAGCCCACGCCTCCGGGTGAGGAAGGAGCACTGCGCCCAGGTGCTGAGCCTGACCCGGCCTTTGCACCTGGCTCTTGAAGTGCACCATAATAGGACAAACGACTCCCACTCTCCCCACCAGCCTACAGCCCTGGCTTCTGCGTACACTATCAGGGCCTTATAACACGCTTGCTGGTTTACTGCAGCTATCAATTAAGGGGTGGGACGCTCCCAGTGCAGGTTTATGAATGGGACTCAAACCTTCAACCCAGAACCTGCTCCAGGCCAGCTCTGGGAGTGGGTGAGGAAAAGCGATTGTGGCCGGGAAGCTGGACACTTACCCCACAGCGGCATCCAGGACCACAGTGACAGGGACGTTGAGGTGGCAGAGGGCTTTGGCCATTTTCTTACTGAAAATGACATTTTGAGAACATCAGAGGAAGTCCCATAGTGATGTATGACGAGTCACTTAATTTGGTCAGTGATAAATCATGTTAGCTTGAAACTGAGTCAATATTAATGGATTAAGGGGAAGATCCCAAGACTCTGGACTAAGAAAATGAGCATTTGGGTTCTTTAGAAGGAAGTATGTGTTTCTGGAAAACTATATTCTTGGGGACTATGGGTAAGAGAAGCAAATTTGGAAAAAAAGAGTTTTGCTTTTATTATCTTCTGGATAAAGATGTGAATTATCTATTCTTTGGTAAAAATCTTTCAATTGACACAATCTCTCACCGTTCCTCTGATTTAACTACCAAATAAACCCTCTAGATCCCATATTCCCACGTACAGCAAATTCACAGTGATTTTCTTCCAGGGGCAGAAGTGGGCACTGGCAAAGGCAATGCTGACTGACTGGCAAGTCAGGGGGGCATGTTCTGGCTCCGCTCACGATTCTAACCCTCAGTTTGCTCTTTAAAATGACTGCTGGGCATGTAACCAGATGGAAAGATACTTGCCCTGATAAATCCGGCTGCGACTCAGTAATGTACACACTGAAACGCTTCTTGGCCCTCACAGCTGCTTCCAAGACTCTCAGGACCACTCTGGAGTAGGCGTGAGTTAATATTCTCTGTGGACCAAGACAGCTCTGTCAGAAGGGCAAGCGTCTCAGCAATCCCCACACCCTCGGCCACTCTAATGCATGTTCCTGGTACCCTAAGGCTTTTCTGTATGCATTCTCACAAATCAACTATAATCAGAAAGCGATCCTGGATGGCACTCTGGGTTTTGAGCCCATATACAAGTTGAGAAAGGTTTCTGCCAGAGGAAGACATCATGGGTCTTCCCTTCCCGCAGCAGGTACAGAAGGGGAGTCCCCACACAGTGCCACTCACAGGATACAAAGCCTTTTTATCTGAAGCCCCCTTTAGGCTCTTTGGGTTGTTTTTCCTATTTCTAAGACATGGTTTGGGCCTATAGGCACCAGGAAGCTGGTATAAAATAAATGCAGTGGGCTGGGTGGGGCCAGCAGCAAAGTAGACAGGCCAAGCTCCAGCTGTTGTCACATGGTCCACTGTTGCCAAATCATCGGATTTTTCTAGAGAAGCTGAAAATCTAAAATTTCAATGTTGGCTAACTAATTTTTAAAAAATGTATAAACACTATAAACACAGGTAAACACAACCCATTTACGGGCCAGATACAGTTTGTAGACATTTACGTGCAACCTATAAGGAATAGAGTACAGAGAACTGTACGCTGCAAGATGGACGGACATAGCCCTCTAGCTCCTTTCTGGGTCTCACGTGGGAGCTGGTTGGAAATGCAGGTTCTCAGGCCCTACCCCAGACCTACTGAACCAGAAGCTGCATTTTATAAGATCCCCAGGTACTTCATCCGTATGTTCCAATCTGAGCATCTCTGCTCTAAGTTTAGTCTGAATCAGTGCTGATGCAGTTGGGGATTACACGTTAAACTACACAGAGCACGTGAAGCCCGCAGAACACGGGCAGCGCGGCGAGTCTGCCGGGAGGAGAAGGCCTCAGCCAGAGGCAGTCATGACCCTGCTCCACTGGCCTAAAAATGGCTTTGTCTGCAACTGGCTCTTGCACACGCTCCCCTCACATGTCTTATGTCATTTATTTAATCACACACTTCAAAGGCTGGGAAGAGGTATAAAAAAGGTTTTATATATATATAAAACAGAGGGCAAACTTTCAGAGTCGAAAGGCAAGTCAGTCATTTTATGGTCGGTGCAGCCTTAGACGGCAGAAGGGAGGTCCGCTGCCGGGGGAGACGCGTCCGTTTTACTGCCCTTCAGCTGGGAGAATGACTGAACTTGCAGCTCCTGTCTTTCCTCGCTTACAAACACTTGGCAGCTTTGCATCTTGGTAACAGCATTTGAAATGAAGTTAAAAAGAAAATCTCACACCAGGGCCCCGCTTCACCAGGAAGACAGTCGGTATTACCCAGGGATGAGAGCTGCTCTGTGCTGATTCAATTCAGATTTAGTACATATCCAATAATAAAAATACTTCTTTAGCAAGACACCTTATCAAATCCAGAATCATCCATGCTGTCCCAATGTTGTTCTCTGCCTGTTTGAAATGACAACCATCTGTAATATCTCCATTTATATAGTGCTTACTATGAGCCAGGCACAGTACAGAGGCTTACACACCATCTCATTAATCCTCATGACAACCCTGTAAGGTAGGTACTATTATCACCCCTATATAATAGATGAAACAACTGCAGCACAGAGAAGGTAAGTAACTTGTCCATGGTTACACAGCAAGTAAGTGGCAGAGGCAGGATTTTACCCCAGGGGTCTAACTCCGAAGTCCTTGCCCCCAATTCCCACACATGGTAAAAACCTACTCACCGCCCCATCTTTGATGAAAGTATGGCACAGATCCGCAATTTTGTTTCTCGACAGTGATATTCTCCTGAGAAAAAGCTCTCCTCGCTCAATCATGATCTCTTTACATTTGGAGTAATCCTATGAGGGAAGAGCCAAATGAGGGGAACTGGAAGATCCGGGGAAGGCTGAGAATGTTTGTAGCCAAACAGAGAAGCAGAAAGGTAACCCGAGGGAGGGCGGGGGCTTACAGAGTATTCCAGGGAGGTAAGGCTGATGAAGCGCAGGAAGAGCTCGCCGCCTGAGGACACGGCCACGGAGGAGTCCACGCCACACAGGGTTTTTATGGCCCTGGTGAAATTTGCTCTCAGACCCTGGATTGTCTCCCCTGCAATGATCACACGAGGAATGTGATGTTGATTTTAGTATCACTGCCCCTTGTTGGGTCTGCGATTCATTCATTCATTCAACCAATCTTTACTGGGTGTATACTCTATGCCGGGCACTATTCTAGATGCCAGAGATACATCCGCGAACAAGACAGACAGGGTCCCTGCTCTGATGGAACTCCCTTTCTAGTGGAAGATGCAGACAATAAGCAAGCACAGAGAAAAATAAGCAATTTAATTATAGATTGTAATGACAGAAAAAAGCAGAATGATGAGAAAGGTGGAGCTACGTTAGACAGAGTTAAGAGGGATGGTCTCTTGGAGTTGGGGCTATTTAAATTGAGACCTGAGTTAAGAAAGGATCCAGCCACATAAAGATCTGGTGGGAAAGGTTCTAGGCACAGACCATACCATGCAAAGCCCCGAGATGGGAACACATTTGGTGTGAGAAACAAAGAGAGGTCAGCATGGGTGAAGCACAGTTCAATGAGAGACAGTGTGGAAGGAATAAAGGAAAGTAAGCAGCAGCGGCAGGAGGTCTGTGAGGTGGTGCAGGTGAGCCTTATGTGTTTGAGTGTTACTCTAAGTACAATGGGAAGTCACTGGAGGTTGTCCTATAGACATATGTCTCTGGGCCAGCCTTTCAGACTAAAGAAGGCTTTATTTTGCTTATACAAGATGTCATGCTATACCTAGACTCTTACATTTAGGATGCCTGAATCAGTAGGCAATGACAATGAATGACATTAATACCAGAATTTATTCTGGAATGTTCTTTGTAGCAGCTGCACAGAATCTGGCACAAGACAGAAGCTTAATAAACACTTGTAAAGCTGAACTACTGCTAGAATTTAAGCTTCATGGTTATCTGGATATAAATGGTCACTCTTGATTCGAAGTATATTTCATTTATGAAAGGGCACCCATTTAATGATATCTCGAGGCTCTCTCCAGGTTAAAAGGAGGACTGAAATGAAGGAAGAAGCTGAGCTTGCGGCTACATTACCTTATGTAGGCACGCAGACATCTCTCACTTTCTGCACTTCTAACAGTTATTAGAAGACTTTCCTAACAGGCAGAGTGTTTGAGGACGACACTCTTACCTTTATCTCTCTTCAAGTACTCCAGCAAAGTCCGGATGGCAGCCACTGCTGAGGCCATGTCAGGATCTTCTTTCATTTGAGACTTAAAGTATTCAATTAACTCTGGGAAGAGAGAAAAAAGTGATTCATCAAATTCATTTAGCAGGATGTAAGGCCAGAGAGCTTGTTAATGATTTTTGACCTTAAGAAGAAAACTAATTTTAAAAACACTTTCTTTTCAGGGTGTTTGGCTTCAGGGACATTGTAAATGTTGATGGGAATAGAGATGACAATATTTGCAAGCTCTTTCCCTTTCATTTTTAAAAAGCTATCTGTATACATACAGTGGCATAAAATATAAGCCTCACCAAATGATAGTGAAAGATCATTCTCTTCTTATCCTTGACCCCAAGTGCTGAGAGGATCCCAGAGTCAGCCACCTTACCAATTTCTTCAGCACCCCTCCAGACAAGTCTATGTGAAGGCAAGCCTATTCACCTACATACATATGTACATGTATGTGTTTGTAGAGGTCCACCTCCCTCTTATTTTTTTACATGAAAGGTACTACATATATTAGTTTGTCCTTGTTTTCCTCTTAATAAAACACCTTGGTAACTATTCCAGATGAGCACATCAAATACGCCTTTTTCTTTTGATTCTAGTACCAGATCCAGCAGTGCAGGGGCTCTTACTTATACTTCACATACCAGGAAATCAAGACTGTGAAGACCTGCACACTTCGTCCGAATCTCACTTTTTTGGAGAAGGGCACTGGAAAGCGTGGGGAAAAGGGGATGTTTGGGGATACCCCCAGGACCCATCTCTCGGATACAGGCGCAGAGAGATGAATTTAGTTGTGTTAGAGAAAGCACCTCCAGCCCAGCAGCCTGAGCTTGGAAAGTGACCTCTCCTGGAGCCCAGACTGGGAGGTGCGAGGTGGACGGACCCCTGCGCGGCTCCGCTCAGGCCCAGCAGGTCCGTCCCATCCCGATTTACCCTTGTCATCCATGGTGCCCTCCGGACCGCGGAGCCAGACCGGGCCGACCAGCCTAAGCCGCCTGGATTGCTCCCGCGACCGCGCGGACTCCAACACACACCGACTGACAGCGCGCGGCTCAGCTCCCCGCCCCACTTCCGGCGCTTTGGGGGCGGGGCCGTGGGTACGGCGCGCGGCCTGGGCCAAATTGCCTGCGCGTCACTCGGCGGCGCCGGAAGTTGGAGTGCACAGGATCCGGGAGACTCGCTGGAGAGTGGCTGGCTGTGCGCTGAGGGACCTTGGCCGCCATGGTCTCAGACGGTGAGGACTGCGCCGGGCGGGACTCGGACCCTGGGCTTAGGCGGCATCGACCCGGCCAGGACTGGCCAGTTGGGGTGTAGTTCTTGGGCTGAGTGGAACCTGTTTGGTCTTTAGAGGAATAGCGAATGTACTCATTCATTCATTCACTAAATCTTTTTGGGTCGCCCGTCTGTGTGCCAGGCGTTACTTTTTGTATACAGTACTTTTTGAATACAGTAGAGAACAAGACAGACAGGGCCCTCATGGAGGTTACAGTCTAGTGCGAGAGACGGACAGTAGGCAAGTAAATAAAGATAGTTTCGAAGGGTGACAAGAGCTATGAAGACAGTATAATGGGGTGATGTGTTAGATTGTGATTAGGGGGCGATCAAGGCGGAGCTACTTTAGACAGGAGTCCAGGGAAGACCGAGATGTTGAAACTAAGACTTGAATGACTATGCAAAGGTCCCCTGGAGTTGAGCCACTACATATACTAAGACAGAAAAGGGAAACCTGGGGTTAGAGGAAGGTGGAGACACTTTGATTCGTACATTATACCATCAGTTATAGAGCTGGGTATCTTAAAGGAAGAAAAAAGAGGCCAGGGTGGCAGGAGCAAGGTGGGCTAGAGGGATGAGATCAGAGAGCGAGCCAGGTGCATGGCCCTAGTGGGCCATGATAAAGAACTTGAGCTTTGTTTTTAAGTGTATTACAAAGCCGTTTTAGGGTTTTATACAAGGAAGTGTTACTATCTGATTTCCAGTTTTAAAAGGTCACTTTGGCTGCTGTGTGAAAGATGGACTGTGGGGAGCAAGAATAGAGGTAGATCCTTTCGGAGGCTGTGACAGTTGTCCATGCTTCCTATTATCTGTTGTAGTCACACCCTATGAGAGAGGCAGACCGGGCATGGCCCTTGTCTATGAAAGAGGAGGTAGAGACCCCTAGAAGGAAATTCACAGGGACATCCCATGTGTATGGATACACACCTCTTCTGACAGGCGACACTTTATCTTTTTCTCAGGCTTCTTGGTAGTAGCAAGGAATGGATGGCTCTCAGAATTGTGGGTTGGGGCTTGATGGAGAATAAGACCAAAGACTTAAGTGCTTAGGGGGAGGGGGATGGGCGCCTGTGGGAGACATGGTTATTAAGTGTCTCTTCTGTACTGGGCACTGTGTTGTGTGATTTATGTGTATTATGTCTTCCCAGGACTAGCAAAAATCCTCATTCTTTAAGGAGTCCACAGTGTAGTGGGCAGGGTTGGGAAGAGGTCAGTAACACAACTAACTATAAAATGAGGTAGTGAGTGTGAGTGTCATTAGAGGAGGGTGAGTACTGTGGGTGGTCAGAACTAGGCAGTGGGGCAATGGAAAGCCGCAGCCTTTAGAGTCAAGCAGATCTGACTTCAAAGCAGAAGCACTGGGCTTTGCTACTTGCTGGCAGACCATGCGACTTAGAGCACATTACAAAGTTGAGAGTTATTTTCAAAATAAGAATACCATATTTCATCTAATCTAAGACTGTGTTGATTATGAAATGTGCTTTTATTTAATGTACCACTAAGACAGAAAAGAAGGCCTCCACTCTTAATCGTCAGATACCATCCTAATTTCAGCAACTGTTAAATGCGAAAAAAAAGGAGAGGGTACTTGTTATAATTGATGAACGCAATGCTGTGTCCCCCGATGGGTTGTTGTCAGCATGGAATGAGCTTACAGGATTACATATGTCAGTGCCTGATACAGAGGAGGGTGACATTCCTGCTCTCCTGAGATGGGGGAGCCGGGACCTGTTAGAAGACCTGGGGGAAGAAAGAGGTGGCACTGGTTTGAGGCCTTGAAGAGTCAGTAGGGTTTGGATATGTAAGCAGAAATCAAAGACGGGTGAGGATTATCCTGATACAGGAGACAGGGAACTGTGGGAAGGAAGGTATGGGGGCAGGAAAGGCATTACTGCTCTTTGTTATTAAGTGAGCGTCCTGGGTTTTTTGTGACAGTGTGTGCTTGTGGGTCTGTATGTCTCTTACCTCAATAAGAATATAGGCTTCTTGAGGGCTTGGACCCAGTATCTCCGACACCTAATACTGGTACTTAGTGTAAATGTTTGTTGAATGAGTTAGTGTGTTAGGTTAGCTTGTTTAGTTGTGTCTGTCACTTTGGAGAGCAGCCTAATTCCCTTTCACAGTAAAATCTCCTTTACGTAGGAATTGCTTTTCCCTCTTTGGTCTTCACCTTTTTAAAATTGGTTCCTAATCACAGTTGGCCTTGCTGCTGGGTGATTTGATGGACTCGGGGCAACATTGATTCCTGTGTCTCCCTTTAACCCCTGCATGCCCGAAATTCTGCTGCTAGTGATTCTCACTGCTGGTTTATCATTACCTTCTCTCCTTGACCAGGCATTTAAAATGCATGTCTGGGCTGGCCCGGTGGCACAGTGGTTAAGTTCACATGTTCCGCTTTGGTGGCCTGGGGTTCGCTGGTTCGGATCCCGGGTACAGACATGGCACCACTTGTCAAGCCATGCTGTGGCAGGCATCCCACGTATAAAGTAGAGGAAGATGGGCATGGATGTTAGCTCAGGGCCAGTCTTCCACAGCAAAAAGAGGAGGATTGGCAGCAGATGTTAGCTCAGGGCTAATCTTCCTCAAAAAAAGAAAAAAAATGCATGTATCTTTGGGTTTGCTTAATAGATATTTATCAAGCATCCGCTATGGCTAGGCAACATACTACAAGCAGAAATAAGCAGTGACAAAACAAACAAAAATTCCCCCACGTGGCATTTAGATTCTAGTGCATGAAAGATGCAGTGGTGCAGAAAGCAGGCAAGAGCTTGCCAAGGCCGCACAGAGCTTTAAATCTTTAAAAGAACTTGGCCTTCTGTCAATGTCACGGTTTAGGATGATAGACGTGTGAAGGCGCATAGTGGTGCTTGATCCGGATGTAAGTTACAAAGTGGGAACGCTTCCTTTGATTCACTTTCATGAAGCTAATGTTCTTCATGTTTTGTTAATGTTTTCAGAAGATGAATTGAATCTTCTAGTTATCATAGTTGATACCAACCCAATATGGTGGGGAAAGCAAGCATTAAAGGAATCTCAGGTAAGATTGCTTGAAGAAGCCTTTGGCTAATTCTGGTTTAACTGAGTATATGTTTATATTGCTTTTTAAAACCAGCTTTATTAAGGTATAATTTACATACCATAAAATTCACCCATTATAATGTACCATTCAATGGTTTTTTAGTAAAAATCACAGTAAAGTCGTGTAACTATCACCCCAGTTCCGTTTTAGAGCATTTCTAGCAGCCTAGGAAGTTTCCTCCTGCCTGTTTACAGCCAGTCACTATTTCTACTCCACAGTCACAGGCAACTGCGGGTCTGCTTTCTGTCTCTATATTGCCTTTTCTGTACATTCCACATGTTGATTCCATGCAATATATAGGCTTTAAAAAAAAACCTGTCTATTTTGAAATAATTATAGCTTCACAGGAAATTGTAAAAAATGGTACAGAGAGGTCCTGTGTGCCCTCGCCCCAGCTTCCCCCAGTGGTGACATCTTATGTAACTGTAGTACAATATTGAAACCAGGGAATTGACATTGGAACAATCAATAGACCATATTCGGATCACAATAGTTTTACATACACTAGTGTGTGTGTGTATGCGTGTGTGTGGTTCTGAGCAGTCTTAGCACATGTATGGATTTGTGTGACCACCGCCACAATCAAGATACAGAACTCTCCATCACAAAGGAGCTCCCTTGTGCTGTCCCGTATAGTTGCTTCACTTTCGCAGTCCCTGTCCCTGACCCTTAGTGAATACTAGTCTACTGATCTGCTCTCCATCTCTGTAATTTTGTTATGTAAATAGATCATACCATGTGTAACCTTTGAAGTTGCTCTTTTCACTCAACAGAATGCCCTTGATCCATCCACGTTGATTCATGTATCGAAAGTTTGTCCTTTTTATTGCTGAGTAGTATTCCATAGTATGATGTACTGTAGTTGAATCATTCACCTATTGAAGGACATTTGGGTTGTTTCCAGCTATTACATAAAAAGCTGCTCTGAAAAGTTATGTACTGGTTTTTGTGTGGACGTAAGTTTTCATTTCTCTGGACTAAATGTCCAGTAGTGCAACTGCTAGGTCATATGGTAATCACATGTTTGGTTTTTTAAGAAACTGCTCTAGGGTCTTGTACACAGAGGTATCATTTTACATTCCAACCACAAAGTATAAGAGATCCAGTTTCTGGATCCTCACCAGCGTTTGGTGTTGTCACTGTTCCTTATGTTAGCTATTTTAATCGATGTGTAATGATACCTTATTGTGCTCTTAATTTGCATTTCCTTCATGGCTTGTGGCATTGAACATCTTTTCATATGCTGATTTGCCATCTAGATCGTCTCCTGAAATGTCTTTTCATGTCGTCTGCCCATTTTCTGATTGGATTGTTTGGGGTTTTTTAACTATTGAATTTTGAGATTTATTTGTATATTCTAGATATGTCCTTTGTCAGATATGTGGTTTGCAAATATTTTATTTGCTGGGTCATATGGTAAGTTTAGATTTAACTTTTTGAGATGCTGCCAAACGTTGTGAAAGTGGGTACACTGTTTTCCATTCCCGTCGGCAACGTCTGAGAGTTCCAGTTTCTTCACATCCTCTCCGACGTTTGTCTGTCTTTTTGATAACAGTCATTCTACTCAGTAGGTGGTAGAATCTCATTGTGGTTTGAGTTTGCATTTCTTCAATGACTAATGATGGTGAGTCTTTTTCATATGCTAATTAGCCATCCATATATTTTCTTTGGTGAAATGTGTATTCAGATGTGATGCCCAGTATTTAAATTGGACTGTTTGTTTTCTTATTATTGAGTTGTAAGAATTCTTTACGTGCTCTGGATATAAGTCCTTATCAAATATTTGATTTACAGATATCTTCTCCTGGCCTATGGCTTTGTGGCTTATCTTTTCATTTTCTTAATGGTGTCTTTTTAAACAGCTTTATTGAGATATAATTGACATAAGTAAACTGTACATATTTATAGTGTTCAATTTGATATGTTTTTACATATGATTATGTTTATGAAATTATCACCACAATGAAAATAATGAACACATAGATCCATCATCCCTAAGAGTTTCTTCATGTTCCTTTATAATTTATCCTACTCACCTCTCTCTGCCTATCCCCATCCCCAGGCAACCACTGATTTGCTTTCCAGCAGTATACATTAGTTTACATTTTCTATATTTTTATATAAATGGAATCAGGCAGTACGTAGCAGTATGTAGTGGGTTTTTTCTGGTCTGGTTTCTTTACTCAGCATAATTTTGCAGTTTGTCCGTGTTGTTACATGTATCAGTAGTTCATCCCTTTTCCTTGCTGAATAGTATTCCATTGTATGGACATACCAGGACATCACTGCTTATTACCCTTTTACTCTCCAGAAAGACTGTCTTATTTTGCACTCTCCCCACTGGCACATTGAGAATTCCTTTTTTTCTTTTTTGCCCCAACACGAGATGCTCTCTTCCCTTGTTTTATCTTTGGCCAATATGATGTACCCAAAGAAATCATCTCCATTTGCCTTCAGTGTCTTTGATGGCCCTTCAGATTTCTCCCTTGGAGCAGTGCCCATTTTTCTCTTTGAGCATTCCTTTTTTTTCATGATTTGTGGAGACTCTTTGTATTAAAGTTGACCCATTGCCTGTCATATGTTGCAATTATTTTTTTCCAGTTTGTCTTTTCCAATTTGTCTTTCACTTTTGTTTATAGTCATTTTTTTTGCTATATAGAAATTTTAATTTTTTTAAATGTTTTCTTTAATAGGTTGAAATTTATCAATGTTTTACTTTCTGCCCAAGGTATTTTTTTCTTTAAGAGAAACATGCCTTATTCCAGGATTATAAAAATATCCACCTATGTTTTTTAGTAACATTATTACTTATGAGAATGTCAGCTCCATGAAGCTCTGTCCCTTTAAGAAGGGACAGAACACAGAACGGGTGTTTAGCATTCTTAGTGATTGAATTGGAACCTTTCACAAATCAATTTAATCAATATGTATTGATTATGTACTCCACCTGTAGCAATAGTATGCTAGTAATTTTATCATGGAAGATGTGACGTGTTTGCTATTCCCTAAATGTTATGCAGAAAATACTTGTGGAATATTGTATTGATGTAGAGATGATTGCATATAAGTAGAATTAGAAAGCTGTAGTTTTTAAGTGTTTTTACTTATGGAGGCAAGAACTCCTGAGCGTATTTTTAGCAGTGAATAATTGTCTGAAATTTAAAGGAAATCATACTCATTTCCAGGACCTGATATAGTTATTTGGATAGCTAATTTACCTTTCTAATGTCTTCTGTTTTTTTAACAGTTTACTTTATCAAAATGCATAGATGCAGTGATGGTGTTGGGAAATTCTCATTTATTCATGAATCGGTGCAACAAACTCGCTGTGATAGCAAGCCACATTCAAGAAAGGTATGGCCCTTGTGATTACGCTCCCTCCTGAGGGCTTAACGTTTGAGACATTTTTACGCCAACTGGCATGTATTATTTCTACTCTCTGTTGCAAAAAATTTTTTTCTGTACCAGTGAGCAATACTCACAGCGTCAAGAATCAGTACCTGAACGTTTTGATGGGTATGAATATTGAAAACTTCATTAGCTGATGTATAGTACCTGTGCACATTTAACTTACACAGATTCAACTATATTCTCTAGGCAAACGAGAGAATTCTCAGATCAGGCAGGCCGCTCCCATCTCTGCTCTACTCCTGGCTCTCCCCCGAGGGGGGGCTGGGAGGTGTGATTCTGCGTTGCCTTTAGCCATCTTGGTCCTGTGTACCTCTCACGGTGTGACTATTTCATGGATCTGTGTGTGATTTTGGTGTTTATAAATAAGGATTTTTCTTCTACTGGCTCCTAAACCCGAGCCGACTGCCCCATCTGGTGCTCAGCTGAAGAAACTGACCTTTTCTAACACTGGTGTAAAAACTGGCTATGTTAGAGTCTCTGCAAGATGGTGCTTGGATCTGCAGCTGTTGTGCAAATATGGACATGTATACAGTCAAGATTTCATAAATAATTTTGACCATATTTACTTGACTCTTGTCTACCAGTATATTTCATGTGAAGTTAGTGAGTAGTTCTTAGATTTTCTCGGTTCTGAGCGCTGCTTCCTTTGGTGTGTCGAAAGAGCCAGTGGGCCAACCAGTAAGTGCTCCTACCCCCATCATCACCATACATTGTTCTCAGAACTGCATGCAAAAGATGACGCTGATTTCGTTAAGATATCAATAAAAGCTATAACAGGCAAAGTTTTCATTTTTTAAGAAAAATCAAAAAATGTGTTTTACATGATTACTATAAAAGTCCTGAAGCACTAGGAAAATCTTTTCAGGGACCTTTGACCCAGATTTTTGTTACTAGAGTAGATAAGTATACCTCAAATAAAAAACTAGTAGTAAGTTGGAATTTGGCATGAATGTCTTCCAGTTGTCCTCTGAGAAAGTAGAGTGAGAGCCGCCCTGAAGCATTTTAAGAGACCATAACCCAATACCTTCTGTATTTTCTCTCATTTTTCAGAAAACAGTGGAATAATCAAAACATTCTATAGTAGTAGACTCATGTTTGCCAGTTTGTCTATTTTATATATTTTAAAAAAATGAAATTTATTATAGACTCTTGTGAGTCCAGAATTAATGTGGTTTTTGTTTGTTTTCTCTACTGAATTTCATTTTGATGTTTAGCGTGCGCACTGAGTCCTGGTGTAACTAGGTGTTTTTCCCCTGCTGTTTCAGTCGATTCTTATATCCTGGAAAGCATGGCAGGCTTGGAGACTTCTTCGGAGACCCCGGCAACGCTCCTTCTGAATTTAATCCCTCAGGGAGTAAAGATGGAAAATACGAGTTGTTAACAGCAGCCAATGAAGTTATTGTTGAAGAGATCAAAGATCTAATGACCAAAAGTAACAGCTTTTTTTCCTCATTATTCCTTTGCAAATATAGTTGAATGTAGAGGTCCTTGAGGCTCAGAGTCGGAAGATTTAAGGTTCTTGATACTATCTATTTGCATTCTCTCTCTTCTCTTTTTTAAAATCATTTTCATCAAAGCCTTTGCTTTATTGCAGCATTTGACACTGTTGACCGGCCTCTGCTTCTGGAAACACTCTGGCCTCTGAGGACATCCTGTTGACCTGTTTCTCCCTTTTTTGGGCCGTTCTTTCATTTCTGACTTTCCCTTCACCTTTTCCTTTAAAATATATATATTTTTATTCTGCTTGTTGTTTTCTTTTCTTTTCTTCCTCTGTATGTTCTCATCCACTCGTCTTTAATTATCATTTATATATGAACACTTCCCAATCCAGCCTTTCTTTCAAGCTGCACGTTTTCAGCGGAGTGTCCCACAGTCTCATTAGCATGCCCCAGACTAGTTTCTTTATTTTTTCCCCTCAGTTACACCGTTTCCATTCCCAATTTCTGTCATCCCCATCCATCTACTTTTCTAAATTCAATGCTTTCATTTTTTACTCCTTTCTTCTCACATCCAACATTTAATCAGCTATGAAGTCCTATTAATTTAGTCTCAGAAGTACCTCCAAAATCTGACCCCTTATTATCTGTCATCTAGCTCCGCCGTGGGGCTGCCCTGTGCATTGGAGCATACTTAGCATCATCCTTGGCCTCGACCCATTAGATGCCATAACATCCTCCAGTTGTGACAACCAAATTTGTCTTCATATTTGAACCAAATATGAAGAACCAAATGTGTCTTCAAACTTTGCCAAATGTCCCCTGTGGGGCACAATTACAGGTCGAGGACCCTTGCTCTAGATTGTTGTAAGAGCTTCTGCTCACTGACTCCTGTCTCTCTCCATTCAAGCTTTTCCCCTCAGCCTCTAGGCTTAACGTCCTAAAAATCAAAGCTGCTCTTCCCCGGCGTAAAGGCTTTTACTGGGTCCCTATTGCCTGCAGGCAGTGGTTTCAAACTGTAGCCTGTGTCAGCATCACCTGGGGGGGAAAGGCAACTCTTTAGCCACAGAAAGTGGGTTAGCGGGTTCCCGGGGCTGGGGAGGAGCAGGGAGTGATGGCCTGGGCCCAAGTGATCTTTTGGGGTGAGGGAAATGTTCTAAAATTGGATTGTGGTGATGGTTTACAATTCTATAAATTTACTAGAAATCATTGAATTGTGCACCTAAAAGGAATGAATTTTATGATCTGTAAATTATACCCCAATAAAGCTCTTAAAAATCACCTGGAGGGCTTGTTAACACAAAATGCTGGGCCCCACTCTGTGGTTTCTGATTCAGTGGGTTTAGGGTGGTCCCAAGAATTTGTGTTTCTATTGAGTTCCCAGGTGATGCTCCTGCAGCTACAGGGGTCCAGAGCCACCCTTTGAGAATCACTGGCCACCAGGGTAAAGTCCCAGCCTCTTGGTGCGGTGGTCAAGACCTTTCCTGGTCTGCCCTCGCCAGTGGGGTGTCAGTGCTCCTGGACCAGCTGCAGGCCCTGTTCCCACAGGGGGTCCATCTGCCTCCCCCCCCTTCAGCTGCTGGTTTAGGATTTTGATTTTCTTAAGAGTGAATTTTTTTCACACAAGACTCCAAAAATTTGCAAACTTCATCCCTACTTGCCACAGCCAGAGGAGTTTCTCCAGTCCTCCTTCGCTGGCCTGGCAGCTCTCTGAGTGGGGTGGGGGAAGGAGGCGGTGGGAAAGGGCTGACAGGGAGGCTCAGCCTGGCCAGGGGCCACTGTGTAGGCTGCCTGCAGTTACACATGACCTTCTGCACCGTTTAGATCATTGATAAGCCTGAACCTTTCCAAATGACACCAGGATGGTTTTTGTTATTTATTTTTTATTGTGGTAAAATGTACCATTTTAATAATTTTTAGGTGTCCAGTTCGGGGCATTAAATATGTTCACATTGTTGTGTAAACATCACCACTATCCATTCCTGAACTTTTTCATCACCCCAAAGTGAAATTCTGTCCCCATTAAACAACAACTTCCCGTTCCCCACCTTAGCCCCTGACCACCAGGATATTTTAAATTGAGTAAATTGCTTATTTAAGCATTACTGAGAAGAAAGTGCTATCTATGTTTTTAAACCCAGTTTGAAAATATCTGATTTCATTCATGAAGAATACTTTGGTTTGAAAATTTTAGTTCAAGAAAATACCTAACAATTCCTTTTTTAATGTTTTTTATTATTTGTAGGTGACATAAAGGGTCAGCATACAGAAACTCTGCTGGCAGGATCGCTCGCCAAAGCTCTTTGCTGTATCCTTGGTGTTGAATCCTTTAGAAGGCGTCTTCTGTAATAAACGTATCTTGGGATATTTCTTAGAACCTCGGATGCCCATATTGATAAAGGCATGAGTATTCTAAAGTGGTGAGGAATCAAAAAGGAGTTTATCTTGGCTTTGAAACGTTTTTAAGATAAGCTGTGAGAACTTGAAATGGGAAGAATGTGAAGACGTCTAGTTTCTCCAGTATGTCCTGCTCACAGTGAATTCTTCTTCACAATGCTTACTTGTTTCTTGTTTTGACAAATTGTAGAGATTCCCACCCCCCCCCCCCCCCACCATCTTCCTTGAGTTGGGAGAGTGTTTGATTATAAAAGCATTTACTGACCCTGAGGCTTAATAAATGAGTGGCTGTTTCTCCACAGGCCAGCAGGTTATTTTGTAGTTAGCAGAGTCAACCACACTTTCCTAAGCATTTTGACGTTAACCCTGTTTGTGGATGGTCTCCCAGTCTTATGTAATTTACTGTGTGTGTTTTGGACAGTGCTCAATGACTCCTCTGTCCTAGGCTTTGGTTGGGGTGCCGGATCATCTGTGTATGGTTTTCAAATTCGTTACCCGTTTGATCAGCTTACTGATTTACTTGTCCCAGTATTCAAATCTAGAACATGGTGGATAATGATAGAACAATCAGATCTTGGTAATTTTAATTTTCTGGGACAAAGATCATCTTTTGGTCAGGTTACAAGCCCAGTTGATTGCAGAGTCAGTAATTGGAAACCTCCAGTCACTCTTGTTTTGTATGTTTATCATAGGAAACAGCATTTCCTTTTTCAACTAGGTGGATGCTGGGTTTATTTAACTAAAATGTGAGGTTATTTTTTTGTTTACTATAAATATTTATGAAATTAAATAATATTTTTAAGTTCCTTAATGCTAAGAAATAAGACATTCATAGAATGAACAAGGAGGTTAAAGGTAGGAGCCTGCTTTTTTTATGAGAATTTAATTCTTATTTTACAACTGTAAGTTTGGCGGACTATCTAAAAATTGGTTAGAAAATCTAATAATATGTTTAATAAGATTCAGTTAAATTTAAATCTGTTTTTATCTCTTTATAGATAATCAGGAAATGAAATCAAGGATATTGGTAAGATTAAAAAAGCAATATTATGTTTACAGACTATCACCAATTAGAAAACATAAGAAATAAGACCCATTTCTAATAGAAGCAATAAATATTAAGTATCTAGAATTAATTTAACAAGCAATATGTAAAACTGATTATGATGAAAAACTATAATTCTGAGAGACATAAAAGAATAAATGGAGAGCCTTATTTTATTCTTGGGTGTCACTTTTTCTAAAATTAAACTGTAAATTCATTGCAATTTCAGTCAGAATGTCAGACTTTTTTTCTGGCAGAGTTGGGAGATTTAAAAAGAAATTCACCAGTTTGTCTGGAAGCATAATTCAATGAGAATAGCCAAGAACTTTCTGAAAGAGAATAATGAGTAGGCACTTGCTCCTTTAGGCATTAAAACATGTTATAAAGCCACAGTAACTGGTTTTGGTACAGTAGTAGGCAAACAGAAAACGGAAAAGACTAGAGTCCAGAAATAAAACCGGGTACACAGGGGAGTTTGGTTTCTGACACAGGAAGTACTTTAAATTAGTGGGAAGAAAATGGATTATTCACAAAAGGTGCTCGGCCAAGTGGTTGGCTATTTGGGGGAAAACTGCCAGATCCCCATCTCACTGCTGACACCTGATACAGTCTAGTAAAGATCAGAGATTTCCAGATGAAAATTCAGGACCTAAAAGCTCTGAAAGAAAATATCTGTTTGTAATCTTGGGATGGTGAGTACCTTGCTAAGCATGATGTGAAACTTTAAAGGAAAGCTTAAGACCCCCAAAAAATAAAACCCCAAGACAGGAATGAAAGGAAAACTCTTAGGAAAAGTGGAGGGTGCTCATTATAGCATTGTCTAAAACTGGGGATTGGAAACTGCTACGTGTCTGCTGTACACAACTGGCTACATCCACGAAGTCAGCACGAAGGCTGATACGTCCAGATTCATTGACGTAAGATTTTCCCCCAGATGTTGTGGACTGAAAAAGCAGGTTGCAGAACACTAGATAGAGTGTCGTCCCTCTGTGTGTGCGTGTGTTGGGTATGAGTGGACATATGTGCTTACATACGTGCTCTCTAGAAGGACCTCCGTCAAGCTATTGATAAGGATTATCTCTTGAGTGGTAGGATTTGGGGGAAATTTTTACAGTCATCTTTACACTTTTAGGTATTATTTAATGATACTAACTAGGAATTAAATTAGAAAAATAATATTGGTTGTGGTTTGCAGTAGATTGTGATGACATGTGAGTGAGAACACTAGGGTGTGCCTGCAAGTGTTAACATGGATGTGATTATCAGGTGATAAAGGCTGCAGAAGACACCGCATTGCAGTATATGAACTTCATGAATGTCATCTTCGCAGCACAGAAACAGGTGAATTGAGAGCATTCTTTTTAAAGAGTATTTGTTTCATAATGAATTAATTTCATTTTCTGGATGACCTACTTAGAGAGGTATTCTGACTAAATGGCCTTATTAAAGGATTAGAATCTAGAATCTACATTTTGTACTAGTCATTTCCCTATTTTGGGTCCTGGACCCCATGAGAATCTGATGGGTCCCCAGAAGACCGCACTGAAACACAGTTTTGCATATGGCCTCCTGGTATTCCTGTAACTCCATTTAGCCCCTCCTCAGAGCCCAGGCCGAGCATCCCTGCTTTTACAGTTCGCTGCATACCTTGCGTCAGTTTCTCTCTTTACTCTAGTGAGTTCTTGCAAAGATTCGATGTTTTTACTTTTCAAATAATTGAAATGTTCAGAGGAATTATCACTAATACATTTTCTTCTTTAACATGTTAAAAAAAAACCCTTTCTTAAAACTTGAGTTTTAACCTAAAATGCTGCTGTAGCCATGCAAAGTATTCTCCATCTTAGAGTGGCAGCATGATGTGGTGAAAAACCCTGGGCTTTGAGGACTGGGAGACTGCGGCTGACAGCACTGCCTCCCCCTGGCACTGTGACCACAGCCTGGCCAAGGCCTGCGTGCTTCACTGTAAAATGCAAATCAAATATCTACCGTGCAGAGTTTATCGTGCATATTAAATATGCCATTTTAAGAATAGAGTCTGGCATATAGTAGGTTCTCAGTGTAAGATAGTCACAATTGTTACTATTCCTGTAATATCTTTGGAATGTTCATTTCAGAATATTTTGATCGATGCCTGTGTTTTAGACTCCGATTCAGGACTCCTCCAACAGGTATGTTTTCAGCGAATGCTGGGCGTTGGCGGTTACGAAAGTAGGCTGTGCTCTGTTGCCTGTTACGTGCTTTTCACCAGTCTTCACATGTTGTTAGGAAGTAGCCTGTATGATGCGGTAGATTAGAGCACTGACATCTCTCTAGTCCCTTTCAAATTTTTATTTATATTTTACATAACAACTTGAATGACTTTGTAAAAGTAATTCACACATTAAAACAAATTCAAGCAACACAGAAAAGTGTTTTTAAAAAGGGTAGAAAAAAAAAATCCCTTCAAATGCTATCATCTAAAAGTTACCATTGTTAATGTTAGATGAACAGCATGACCAATCTCTCTGTGTACTTCCAGATGGAAGAATAGATCGCTGAGCAGAGAATGTCGTAACAATAGAATCATGCTCTAGATCCGTGCTGTCCTATAAGTTGGTCGTATTGAGCTCTTCAAATAAGTCTCATCTGAATTGAGATGTGCCATAGGTATAAAATACACACTGAATTGCAAAGACTTAGTATCAAGAACAGAATGTAAAGTGTCTCATTAATTATTTTTATATTGATTACATGTTAAAATGATAATACTTTGAATATATTGCTAAATAGAATGTTATTAAAATTAATTTTATCTGTTCCTTTTTTATGCAGCTAGAAAATTTAAAATTACGTATGTTGCTTGCATTGTATTTCTGTTGGACAGCAGCATTAAATGTTGCTTTTTAACCAAATGTATGAAACTGAAATTTAATTTAACCAAAAATGGGAAAAAACCTGAAACTAAGACTGAAGAAATTACCGAACTTTAAATGTTTTTTGACCACAAGAAATATTATTTCCTAAAAGATGAGTTAGAAGCACAAAATTGGAAATCCCTGAGTTTAGGTTACTGCTGGGGATGAGGAGTGGGAAAGGGGGAGAGAGAACCAGAAAAGTACACGGCGCCAGAGATTCTGGGCTTGTCCTGTTTCTTACGCTTGATGGTAGGTACATGCTGTTTGTTGGGAATGTAAAGTGGTACAGCCTACTTGGAAAACAGCCTGAAACTTCTTCAGAAAGTCAAACACAGGGGCTGGCCCGGTGGCGCAGCAGTTAAGTTTGCATGTTCCGCTTCTCGGCGGCCCGGGGTTCGCCTGTTTGGATCCTGGGTACGGACATGGCACCGCTTAGCAGGCCATGCTATGGTAGGCGTCGCCCATGTAAAGTAGAGGAAGATGGGCATGGATGTTAGCTCAGGGCCAGGCTTCCTCAGCAAAAAGAGGAGGACCAGCAGTAGTTAGCTCGGGGCTAATCTTCCTCAGAAAAAAAGAAGAAGGTTAAACACAGAATTACCATGTGACTCAGCAATTCCATTCTTAGATACACATCCAAGAGAAAATGAAAATGTGTCCACACAAAAAATTGTATGTGAATATTCCTAGCCATGTGATTCTAAATAGCAAAAAAATGGAATTCAAATGTCCGTCAACAGATGAATGGATAAAGAAATGGTGGTCTGTCCATACACTGGAATATTATTTGGTCACAAAGGAACGAAGTACTGATTCATGCTACAACATGGATGAACTTGAAAAACATTGTGCTAAATGACAGAAGCTAGATACAAAAGGACACAGTTGTGTGATTCCATTTATATGAAATGTCCAGAATAGGCAAATCTGTAGAGACAGAAAGCAGATTAGTGTTCGCCAGGGGCTGGGGAAGGAGGGATGGAGAGCGACTGATTAATGAGTATAGTTTCCTTTTGGGTTGATGAGGATGTTCTGGAACCTAGATAGTGGTGACAGTTGCACAACTCTGTGAATATACGAAAACCTAGGGAATTGTACACTTTAAAAGGGTGAATTTTATGGCATGTGAATTATATCCCAAAGCTGTTATTAAAAAATATAATGAAAATGAATAAACATGGCAAGAATGCAAATTTATCAGTAGCAAAAAAACAGGAGAAAGAGCGTACACTGTCCTGTGCTACAGTCTTCAAGGGGGCAAGGGTGTTGGCCGGGGGGAAATAAGATCTTTGAACATCTTGAGATGCAGCTGGAAGTTTCTGGTACTTACTCACTCTGGGAAAACCTTCCCTTTTAATTTGCTCTCAAATCCACCTCTCCTTTTGGAGACCTGAAGACGTGCAGGGGAGACGTAAGTCCCTCTGGGAAACCTCAGTAAGTGCTGGTTTGGCAGAGAGCCCTTCTGTATCTTGCAGGCTTGTGACATCACAGGGGGACTGTACCTGAAGGTGCCTCAGATGCCCTCCCTCCTGCAGTATTTACTGGTAAGGAAACGTCCGCAGTGAACCTAACATGGTAGAGTGAGACCCCTGTTTCCTGGGGAGTGAGCGCGCACGATGGCTGATGTTAGTGATTGGAAGAAAGGAGGAAGTGGGTGACCTGAGGTTTCGACGCTGTGAAGGTGGACTTCAGGTGGTTGGTCTTTGAACCCTGTGAGCTGTATGCAGAGTGTCATCTGACTGTTACAGAACAGTGCCTGTATGTGTGGGTGCTCAGTAATTGTTGAATGAATAAATATGCAGTTCTCAGTAGACATTTAAGAAAAATCCTAATTTAGTATTCTCCTTAGTATTGACTGACTAATATCTGATATCTGTGTCCTGACTTCTGTTATTTTCCATGTTTTAAATAAAAACTCCTTGCTCTTTTTTCTTTTACAGTGGGTTTTTCTTCCTGATCAAGATCAGAGGTCTCAGTTAATCCTCCCACCCCCAATTCATGTTGACTACCGGGCTGCTTGCTTCTGTCATCGAAATCTCATTGAAATTGGCTATGTCTGTTCTGTGTGCTTGTCAAGTAAGTTCATTTACTGGATCTTTCTCTTTTTCTGTATGGGGGGCGGGGAGCAGAAAATACCTCAACTGTGTGGTTTTTAAACCATCTTGTTTGTTTTCTGTTTTTTAAATTTACAGTATTCTGCAATTTTAGCCCTATCTGCACTACGTGCGAGTAAGTATCTTTGAGGTTGTGTGGCCGCCTCACCCTTTAGAGATTCAGAGCATTAAAAAGTGTTTTCCTGTCTCATTCCAGGACAGCCTTTAAGATTTCTCTACCTCCCGTACTGAAGGCCAAGAAAAAGAAACTGAAAGTGTCTGCTTGATAATAAAAAATTTCCCCCCATCCTTTAGAGCTATTAACAGAAATCGTATGGCGGAATCTTTGTTGGAAAGGCTCTGAAAAAAATACGGATGTGTGTAAGATAATTTTTAATGAAATTTCTTATAAGAAATATTCCTAAAACCTCATCCTCATCTTGTGCTTCTCGGGGACTGATTTATTTGAGGGAGTCATTCTATGTGATATATCCTGAAATCTTTTCTGACTGGTTTTTGTCCAGAAAGGAGGAAGAAAGCAGCACTCTATGGCTTTTTTTAATGGGATGATGGCTCGTCAGTGAGTCCTGACTGACTGTAGGCTGTCGAATGTGCTCCCCAAGGCCAGGTGCGAGCACAGGCTTGGAAAGAGTGGCTATTTATGCAGTAATGGCATTAATCAACATAGAACATCTTCCTTGAATCAGCAGTTAACTTTGACAATAGTCATGTAGATAAAATCCTTATTTTCTAAATTGAGATTTAACTGCAGGTGTTAGCACATAGTTACTGTTTCGTTTGACATCACTACTTGTTTGGACAAAGTTATGCAAATAATAATAATTTGTCAACTGAATAACTACAAAATGTGACTTTAAATGAGTGAGGAGAGTGAGTGCAGTAGTCTGGTAGCAACTTTTTCTTCAAAAACCTTTGTGTGACGAGGTTATTTGTGAAAGCTAATGTTTGAGTTCAGAGGGGGAATTTCCCAGGGGGAATGGATTCTTTACAGCTAAGTGTAGCCCCCAGATAGAATTCTTTCCTTTTTTAATGAGGGGAGGGGAAGTGTTAATATTGGAGAACTGCTCTCTAGAAGCTTTGGACTTCATACTGAAAACTTCTGTAAGTTCAAAAGAAAAATTATGTGTAATTTCAATAATAAAAAACTTATTTTTCTGTGTAATCTTGAAGTTATTAAAAGTCCTTTTAGGGCCAGCGCCATGGTCTAGTGGTTAAGTTTGGTGCGTTCTGCTTTGGCATCCCGGGTTCACGGGTTCAGATCCCAGGCACAGACCTACACCACTTGTCAGCCATGCTGCGGTGGGGACCCACATACAAAATAGAGGAAGACTGGCACAGATGTTAGCTCAGGGCCAATCTTCCTCAAGCAAAAAAAAAGTCCTTTTAAATTCCAGCATATTGTAGGAAGGGTTTTCAAGAATGGTCACTGATTTGATTTGTTTTTAAAAGTATATTGACAAAAACCTATTTGTGTACACAACCTTGTATGTAAATAGATTTTAATTTTCTCTTTATAGTATCTCAGAAGCTGAGTCTCATTTAAATAATTTGGTGTTTGGTTAGATTATTTCAGGTAGATTTTGTATTCTGGATTTACAATTTTGTTAAATACACAAAAATTTTCGTGATTACTTTGCAAGTATTTGTTAATCCTAGAGTTTGAGAATCTTTAAAAAATAATGTTTAATATTTCATAGCCTAATTAAGTAATGGAAATAATTATTTTAAGTCTAGGAAATAAAGCATCATATATCTAAAAAATGAAATATTTTAAACAAGCTGAGAAGGTTATTATTACTTTTCCATTTGAAATGTTTTATGTACTGTCTTAGTTCTGTTTGTTTTATTTGTAACTGTTATGTTTATGGTTTATTTTATATAAATTTTTATAATAAAATAAATTTTCATATTTGCTTGAGTTATTTCCTCTCACTCGTTTGTTTCATGCTCATTCAATTTCATCTTTAAGTGTGTACTTTTTAACTGGATTTGGTCAAATGCCAGACAATTTTTTATTCAACTCTGAAGAACTTTAATTTCAAATCTTGCCAAACTATACATGAAAATATTGTTACATATAGTATATAATAATATATTATTATGAAATATTGAATGCAAGATTTCTAAGTATGAAAGTATTAGAAGAAAGATTTGATGTTTGCTTGTAATTTTATGTTGGGAGCAAGATTAGCAAAATTTCAATTATTTGGAACTTTCATTGAATAAAGCAGGCTGGTTTTAAGGTGTAATGTATGTTTTGACGTCAGAAAAATTGGTCGCTTTCTTATCTCATAGAAAATTTCAAAACCATTAAATTATTCTGTAGAGTAAATAGTTAAATAGTTACCAATATGCAACCTTCTGTTCTAAAGGCAGTCCCTTGGGCTTTATCTAAGGGATTCCTGCTCTGTTGCTTTTTTAAAAAAAGTTACTTTGTTTATTTCAAATAATCCAAACTGATTTGTAAGAGTGTTAGTAATTCCCAGAAGACTGCATGGAATGTTTTCAGAAGTAGGGGAGAGGAGAGTAAATACACCAATGACATTTCTATATAAGAAGTACAATATTTAAAAATCAAGACTTTACATTGATAGTTGAAGTTTTATGCCTACATTTTATATTAATAGAAATGATCACAAAGAATTTTAAGAAAAATTAACGGTAATTGATTTTTAATAATAGAACTTCAAAAATAGCACTTTTTACTTTTGAAACTTCCTTTTTGACTTTGAGAATTCCATAGTTCATTTCACTACTGGTTGAATAGCTTATTGCAACTAAAAGCAGGAAAGTAAAGCATACTTTTTAATAAGTACTTCTTTTTCTGATTACAACAGAAAATGATTACATGCTTTCTGAAGAAAAGAACATTCACAAAAGTAGAGGGAAAATCCACTTTCATCACTCCCCCCACCGTGCCCTGGAGTTGGGGGGTGGGGTGGAAAGTCACTTATTAATTAATATTTGGTGCACTTCTTTACCACAGCAGATGTCACACCTGGACGTGTTGACAGGATTCAGATCTGTTGTCTGGTAAATGAAAGGGTGGGTTTCAATTAACCTAAGAAAAAGATTTTTATTTTGAGTGTCTGACAAACGATATCTGCCAATACAGGTAACTATGGTACTAATGATGTCTACTTAAAATGCATGACCACACAGTAAGCGTGTAAAGGTCTAGAAAAGTGGGACTCAGTGAAAATATGGATTTATAGTGCCTTTAAAATACCCCATGACCGTTAGTATTTGCCTAAATTACTTTACGTTTTACCTACAGGCAAAAGCATTTTGACCTAAGGTCAGACTCCTTTCAGAATGTGAGATTTGCTGATCAATTAATATATAACTAAACAGAAAGAGTAATAATGGCCAACATTGCTTTGGCGTTTGCTGTTTGCCAGGCATGGTGTGGTTCTCTCCGTTAATTGGCACACCCCTCCTCTGATAGTTAACACGAGTGAACATTTATCCAGTGCTTACTGTACACCAGCGCTGGCCTAAACCCATGAGGTATGTTACCCACAGAATCCTGTTCGGGAGGGACTTATCTTACCCCTTTTTGTCAATGAGGCAACTCAAGCTTAGAGAGGTTCAGTAACTTGCCTGAAGTCACTTAGCGCGGAGGGAAGACAAAATCCTAAAGTCAGAGCCTGCACTCCTAGTCACCGAACTATAATAACGCTGGAAAAGCTTTGAGGCTACTGACATCAGAAAAGTGAAATTTTCTCCAGGTAGAATTCTGATAACTTGTGCATCTGTCCTGATGCCGGGCAAAAAACCTTTTGTGGGTTCTTCGATAAGATCTGCTTTCAGAGTGCTGAGAGTTAAAAAAACAAAACAAAACAAAAAAACCTTCAAAAAACTGCGAGAATAATCAAAACAATTCAGCGCTGCAATCTTAGCCCGGCAGCCTCACCCCCTTTTTGTCCCTCACCCCCAAAACCCCATAAAAATCAAGTTTATGAAGGCGTTTGTCTGGAAGCCAGTGCCTTAGGTAAGCTCTTGAAGCGCGATCGAATTAACTGTAGGGTGGGGGAACTCCACTTCTTAACCGGGACGCGGACGGCCACTTTTTCGTGAGGCTGCAGATGGAGTGAAGGAACCCCGAGGACGCAAGACCTGTGGGCGGGGCTGGGATGCTGCGCCGGGGCGGGGGCGGGCTCTCTCTGCCGCTGGCCCAATCACGGCGCACCGCTCCTCCTGGCCGCTCGCCGATTGGTTGTTGCCATAGCTCCGGGCGTTCGCTTGACAAGATGGCGGCGGCGCGGCAGCCAGGGCCGAGTTTTGGCGTCTGGGCGGTTCCCGGCTTCTGAGGCACGCGCGGTTTTGTCGCGCCGGCCCCCCGAGGCCCAGGCATGGGCTTGTCGCCGCCGGCCCCTCTGCTTTTGGGGCTCCTCCTGCTGCAGGGCGTCGTGAGGCCTCTCTGGGGGGACCTGGGTATGTATGGCGGGACAGGGACTGCAGGGCCGGGCTGCGGGGATGAGGCCTGGAAGGGGCCAGGCTCGGACTCCTCCGGGAGCTCTGGAAGACGCCGCCAACGAAAGCCACCGCACAGCTCCGGCAGGGGCTCTGCAGCCATTAACCCCTCCCTGTCCCCTTCCTTCCCGCCTAGTTTTCATCCCGTCTGTCATCCGCATGTCCGGCCCTGAGGTCAGCGCGTCCCTGGTCGGAGGCACCGAGGATGTGACCGTGTCCCTGGCCCTGCTGCAGGACGCGGAGGGTAAAGAGTCCGGCCCCGCCTGTGGGAGCGTGGGGTTGGGCCGGGTCCAGGCCGCCCAGGGGAGCCTGGCGAGGGGGCATCCTGGGGGCCCCTGCCGCTGTCCCCTGCAAAGTCGGGATGGGGTGGATGGATGGGGGGGCTGCTCTGGACCAAAGAGCGCCGACGGACAGCTTCGATAAAAGAAAGCTTGAAAGCATAATGGCTTGCATTCATTGAGCTGTCCCCTGTGCTTAAATGCGACTCCTCATTTTCCTAAGAACAGTAATATCTTTTAATCCCATTTGACAAGTGAAGACACTGAAGTTCAGACAGGTTGTCACTTATGCAAGGTCACACAACTCACAAAGGGCGCAGTCCTAGGGTCGGAAAGGGATTCCATCCTAGGGAGCCTGTCTCAAGAGCGCACCGCCTTAGCTGCTGCCTTGCGTTCTCCTTTTCTCTCCCGCAGGATTATTGCCAGTTCCTTCTTGTGGAGTGCTGAGCAATGAGACCGGGGACTGGAGTTTGACGGTGACGCCCAGTGTGGTAAGGCTTCTCAGTGGCATCTGTGGAGCCCCACCTTTAGTGTTTCTGCAGTGCTCTCTTGATTGGACAAGATACAGCTTTCTCCGTGCTCGGAACTACTGTGAAACTGTGGGCCATCGGATCCAGTAGGCAGCCATCCAGCCCAGAGGCTCTTACCCTACGGTTAAGGGTCCTTGGATGAGTGTCAAGAAGTCTGTGAACTCTCTGAAATTGTGTGTAAAGTTACGTGTGTGTGCATTTTTCTGATGAGATGGTTGCCAGCTTCCGTCAGATTATCAAATGGTCTGTGACTCAGAAAAACTTCATAAACCGCTGGTCTCACCCAACTCTGAGCTTATGTGTAAGGACACTCAAGCCCGGAGAGGTTAAATAGCTCCCATTTCATGTTTTATTGAGAGGCTAGTATGTGCAAGGCATCCATTTGGGAGATGAAGGATGAGAAAGACAGACTTTGCTTGCACTGCAGGAATGGGATTTTTTTAATTGACTTTTTTTGTGTGTGTATTTAATCTTCTGCTGGTAGGATGATAAAGAATCTAAAATGGTGCTAGCAAAGTGAATTAATTTATCAGACCTGTGTTTAGCTTTCTCTAAGTATCCAAAAGTTGCGTGTTTTTCTGTTAAATGGAGGATTAGGAACCAGGGCTTGCGTATTGCCATAGGTTTACAGGGTGGAATTGAACAGAATTATGTCACCTTTGTACACAGTTCTCCTTTTGTAGAATGAACGGAGACTGACGTGTGCCTTTATCATGTTTTCCGTAGTGTGTTGTTATAGATGCTGTTTTGCGTCACCGTAAAAAGTACTGCAATGTTTTCCTTTCAGGATTCATTGGAAGTGACAGTGAGGTTGAAGAGGGATCTGCAATGGTGTGCCTCTAATGAGACAGACTCCTTCTCAGAGTCCCCATGTATTGTCCAAACTCTTCTGGTTTCAGCATCTCACAATTCATCCTGTTTAGCACATCTACTCATTCAAGTGGAAATTTACGCCAACTCTTCTCTGGCCCATAATGCGTCAGGCAAGTAAAGTATCTGACTATCAAAACATTCATGTCAAGTGTTATCTGTCTGATTGTAAGTGTATACCGTGCCATTTTGTGTACTTCACTCTTGTCTGTCTTGCCTTCTTAAACTTATTTTCCTTTTGTTTAGTTGTCTTATTTTAAAAGTTTTCACTTTGTCCTATTTTACTTAATTAAGATTTATTTTATCTTGCTCTACTCTTTGGATCTTTGTAAGCCACCTTAAATCCGTTTTGGGAGAAGGTGAAATTTGTTTCTTTGTACTGATTCCTTTAACTCCATCTTAAAACAAAACAAAGCACCCTCCCCCTCCCCCCCCAAACCAAAGGGAAGGGAAAGGTTCATGAATGAGTTTGTAGAAAAACAGCAGATTTTCAGTCGAAGTTTTTGATCTCCAGCTCCCTTTTCCAAAGGCAGTCTGTTAGCTTATGCTTATAGAACCAAGTATTCCTGTCTTTAAAAACAAACACAATAATAACACGATTTGCTATTCTGTATCTTTTTAAAAATAATATAACTTAGAGATTGTTCCATATGAATAGGTTTGCCTCGTTCTTTTTAATAGCTGCATAGTATTCCCTTGTGTGGATATACTGTTGTTTATTTAGCTAGTCTCTTAGTGATTGAATTTAAGCCATTTCTAGCTTTTGATACTGTAACTAGTACTACAGCAGACATCCTTGTGCACATGCATCTTTGGACATGAGAACGTGGTTTTGTATTTTTCTCCCTTTCACATAAGGGCAGTGTTCTTAGAACAAAAGATGGGCTGATGTGGAGGGGTCTCCCATCATGGTGTCACCACCTTGTTCTCTGTTCCAAACTCTGGCATCTCTTGCATTCACAGGCACCTGGGATGAAGGAATAAGCATTTCTCTTAATAACAAAGGTCTGTCACTTTGACATTCCCACACTCTCACTTCCCTTATCACATCCCCTAACTGTGGTCCTCTTGGTTTTGGCAGTTTAGGAGGTTTAGACGAGTTATGATGGTGCCATTCTGTGGGCTACTCTGCCCTTAGTGTATTTGACAGGAAGATCTCGAAGATGTATTGCTAAGAGTGAAAAGCAGATTCCGGTGGATGCATATAGCATGGAATAAGAATCCATATTTATATTTGCATAAAGGAATTCTGGAAGGCTGTCTGAAAGCTAACATGGTGCCACTGGATTGGGGGTGACTGGGAACAGGAAAGGGCTGTGAATGAGGACTTTGACTGTGTGCCTTTTTAAATATCCTTTTGATTTTTTTGAACTGTGTGACTCTATTACCTATTTAAAAGTTTAAAATTTTGTTTTTAGAAGAAAAAATATTTTCTAATGTTTAAAATTCAAAACAAACCAAGAAATATTCCGTGGATGCTTAAAAAATCAACAGGAGGGATTAATGGTAGCTATACCATTCAAAGCAGTGACTTTTTCTTTTAAAAAATATGGTTGACTATATTTAGGTAATGTTTCAGAATGTCTTTGTACAAATAGACTTAGGAAAATTATAGTCTTTGTATATGGTAACTGTGAGATGTCTGCTCTGACCCCATGAAGGTGTGAAAAGTTTTGCACCCAGTCAGACAGAGATCAGAACAAGAAAAAGGATGGAAGGACAGACAGGAGGTATGTGGTCTGCCTAGTAAGAGCGAAGCTAGCAAACAATGGAGGAGTCATATAGATAGATGCGCAGTCATCTATCTGTATATCACGTAGTAAAACCCTATCCTGAAATGCCTTGCTTATGCCACACGGGGTTGATTCTCCTGAGGGTCAGACCCTTGTAACATGCTGTGTTACTTGGACCTTCTCTTTGTTGCTGATACCATTGCCATACTAGGGTTTTACTATATTATAGCATAGAATATATAATTAGTTGTTGTTTAGATGCTTCAGCTGTCATGTCACTAAAGTTAATTGTTACGTAGAGTTTAAAGAACTAATCGCTACATAGTTTTTTAACATGTCCTGAGTCCTGGGACAAAAGTAAAATTTGGCAGACTGAAACTTTTATCTGATAAATTATCGCAGAGAAGCTAGAAACATTAGTCTCTGGATTCTGAGTTAGGAGGCTGAAATGTAATGTAACATATTCCTTTTCCAATCAATGTAAAAATTACTCATTTCCCCCACACTTGAACTAGAATCAGGATGTGAAGATTTCAGTTTATAGGGTGGTGGACCTTGAGGTTGAGCACATAACGTAATTAAATATGGTCTTGTGGTCAGATGGGTTCCACATAAGCTGTCTGAAATGTCACCATGGCTTCAGTTTTGTCTGCTGAAAGAGGTAATGAGTTTGAAGAAGTACATGCTTGATATCAGTCTGTGTTATGAAAAGGGTTGTTCAGTGTATTGAAAAATAAAATCAGTGTATTACATTTATCCAACTTGTAAATTTTACCTGCTTGATTACCTTCAAGATCGCCTGTAACTTTTTTGGTTTGATATAACTATTGCATTTTCTTTTTTTTTTTTAATTTAATTTTATTTTTCCTTTTTCTCCCCAAACCCCCTGGTACATAGTTGTATACTCTTCGTTGTGGGTCCTTCTAGTTGTGGCATGTGGGACGCTGCCTCAGTGTGGTTTGAAGAGCAGTGCCATGTCAGCGCCCGGGATTCGAATCAACGAAACACTGGGCCGCCTGCAGCGGAGCGCGCGAACTTAACCGCTCAGCCACGGGGCCAGCCCCTGCATTTTCTTATATTTGGGTTTTTTTGGAGTAGTAGATATAGGCCTCAGGTGTGTCTTATACATAGCTCATTTCAGAGATTCCTTAAGGTGGAATGTTTGGTAACGGTGGTTGTAAAACAATGATTCAGCTTTCTTTTGCATGTCACTAATGTGGCAATGCTTTGCAGAGTGTTTCATAGCAAACTTTTCTGTTGTTTGTACTTTTCAGAGAACGTGACTGTTATTCCTAACCAGGTGTATCAGCCCCTTGGTCCTTGTCCCTGTAATTTAACAGCTGGGGCCTGTGATGTTCGCTGCTGCTGTGACCAGGTATGCTCTCTCCAATTATTGGATACAAAAGTTATGGTACCCAGGGGCCGGCCCCGTGGCCAAGTGGTTGGGTTCATGCACTCCACTTCGGCAGCCCAGGGTTTCGACGGTTCGGACCCTGGGAATGGACATGGCACTGCTCATCAGACCACGTTGAGGCGGCATCCCACATGCCACAACTAGAAGGACCCACAGCTAGAATATACAGCTATGAACTGGGGGGATTTGGGGAGAAAAAGCAAAAAAGAGAAAGAAGATTGGCAACAGTTGTTAGCTCAGGTGCCAATCTTTAAAAAAAAAAAAAAAATCATGGTACCCAATAGCTTGTGAAGAGCACCAACAGTTCCCCGCCAACAGATTTTTAATAGATGGTCTTTCAAAACTGAAATTGTGTTTTGTATTGCAAATTGTTTTCAAATTGAGTATTTTCTTATCTAGCATTGTCAGTCTAGTTTATGGAAGAAAAAACTGTATTTCTTTGGATAAAGTTATGATTGTGATGATTATACTGAGAGGATGGTTTTAATATCTTATTTACAAGCCTTTAAGAAAATCTAAAAAGGAAAGAAAATACACTTTTTCAATGATTTTTAGTAAATTTATAGAGGTGTACAATCATCACAACAATCTAATTTTAGACCATTTTCATCATCCCAGAAAGAAACCGTGTCCCCATTTGCAGTCGTTGCCATTCCTGCGCCCCATCCCCAGGCCGCTGTTAATCTGCTCTCTGTCTCTATGGATTTGCCTGTTCTGGGGATTTCATATCTATGGAGTCGTACAGGATGTGGCCTTTTGTGTCTAGTTTCTTTCACTCAGCATCATGTTTTCAAGGGTCACCCATGTTGTGGCAGGTGTCAGTGCTTCATCCCTTTTCATGGCTGAATCATATTCATTGTATGGATGAATTCATTGTATCACATGTTGCTTATCCATTTCTCAGTTGTTGGACATTTGAGCTGTTTTCACTTTTTGGCTATTATGAGCATTTGTGTACAAGTTTTTGTTTGGGTGTGTTTCCCTTTCTCTTGGGTATATTACCTGGGCGTAGAATTGATCCGTCATATGGTGAGTGTTTGTTTAACCTTTTGAGGAACTGTTTTCCACAGCGGCTGCCCCATTTTACGTTCTCACCAGCAGTGGAGGAGGGTTGAATTTTCCATGTCCTCACCAACAGTTGTCATGATAATCTCTTTGATTGTAGCCATCCTAGGGAGTGTGAAGTGGTATTTCACTGTGATTTTGATTTGTATTTCTCTAGTAACAAATGATGTTGAGCATCTTCTCATGTGCTTATCTGCATATCTTCTTTGAAGAAATGTCTATGTAGACCCTCTGACCGTTTTTTAATTGAGTTGTCTCTTTGTTGTTAAATTGTAAGAGTCTGTTATATGTTCTGGATACTAGTCCCTTATCAGATATGTGATTTGCAAAAAGCTTCTCCCCTTGTGTTGGTTGTCCACCTTCTTGTTGGTGCGTTTTGAAGGACAAAAGTTTTTAAATTTGACGAAGTCCAGGTTATCAACTTTTTCTTTTGTTGCTTGTGCTTTTGGTGTTACATCTAGGAAACTGTTGCCTGATCCCAGGTCAAATACAAAAATAGGAAAAGGCTGAGAGGGAGGACTTTCACTGTGTGCCTTTTTAAATATCCTTTTGATTTTTTTGAACCACATGACTCTTATTACCTATTTAAAGGTTTAAAATCTTGTCTTTAGAAGAAAAAGTATTTTCTAATGCTTAAAACTCAAACCAAAAAATATTCCGTGGATGCTTAAAAAATCAACAGGAGGGAGTAATGGTAGCTATACCACTCAAAGCAGTGACTTTTTTCTTTTAAAAAATATGCTTGACTATATTTAGGTAATGTTTCAGAATGTCTTTGTACAAATAGTCAGACTTAGGAAAATTACAGTCTTTGTATATGGTAACTGTGAGATGTCTGCTCTGACCCCATGAAGGTGTGAAAAGTTTTGCACCCAGTCAGACAGAGATCAGAACAAGAAAAAGGATGGAAGGACAGACAGGAGGTACGTGGTCTGCTGTACCTTATTTTAGATTTAAGAGGAATGAGATGCAAAAGAGGCACATTTACTGGGACGCAGTCCCTCCCGTTTTTGGATGAGTGCAGTTATGTCATGGTTGGTGTTACTAAACAGAAAAAGAAAGTTTAGGGTCTTCATTTATATTTTAATCCTCATACTAACAATTGTACTTACAGTAATAATTATATTTGATTAAAAAAAAAAACATAAATGTGTTTTGTTATCAATAGAAATGTCAAAATGGTGTCCTCTTCCTCTTTCTTCCTGACAGCATTACTGTGCCCTGTTTCTCACTTCCTTTCATGTTTGTTATATGTGGTGCATACATATACCACACCAACCACTGGCATCGTTTCGGGTTCTGGATCAATCAGTGATGTCTTCAGATAACTTCAACTTAGCACGTTATACGTGATCAGTTTTTAATTTGAATTCCTCTGGTTTAAAAAAATAGATCCCTTTCTTTTCTACCTTCAGTAAACAAGGGGTTCAGGACGCATTTAACTTTTAGCTCTCTCAATCCTTTGTGAAACAAGGAAGACTCGTGAATAAATGAATGCGTGAGTGCAGTAACGTCCTGATACCGTTAATTGGGTCACTTTATAGTAACAGCGAGGGCTTCGGGGATTCTTGTGGAATGTGGACTGTTTCTCTGAGCTGGGGATTTGTATGGTGATGACCGTTACAAAGGGAAGTTGACTCTGTCTCAGTCCCTGTTTGGAGTCTAGTCCATATTATCTTTTCTTCTCTTCGTATTGTCTTTTGTGGGCACATCTTATGTCCCCGGTAAAGTTGTGCTTCCTTGGGGGTTTGAAGTTCTTGGCTTGGAGACTCCTAGGGAACTGACTAAAGAAATTCCGGCACGATTTTACTTTCTGTGGGCACAAAGCGCTTTCAGACTAGAAGGAGGTGGTGCTTGTTTCTTGCGTCCTCAGTGGCGTCCTGCTGGCCTCAAAGAGTTGGATCTCCTCGGCTTGCCAGGAGGTCTGGTGGCGGGCACAATGGAAGCTTTTGTCTTCTCACTGCTCCTTCACGTTTTCTTTCAAGGAATGCTCATCCACTTTGACAGATCTGTTCCGAGAGGCCTGTTTCACCGGCGTCTTTGGAGGAGACGTGAACCCCACCTTTGATCGGCTCTGCTCGGCTCCGCCTGCGCCCGGAGTCCCGGACTGGTCCCCGCTGCTGTGTGTGCAGTCCCCCCTTGCCAACTCGCCCTTCCTGGGCTACTTCCACCGCGGCTCTGCGTGAGTGCCCGGCGGGCCTGCGAGGCCTAGAGCGTGGGTCACGTTTTTCTCAGGACCTCTCGGAGGTGCCATGCGTAGTCAATTCTAGGTTCAATTCTAGATTTCAGTCAGTAAAAAGTTTGTTTTGTGTTAGGTATTCGAAAGAGTTGGGCCTCCCTGAAATTGAATCTATTGGTACTGCCAATGGTTACTAGCGATCACTGGGTTGGGGGACGTGTGGTGGGCTCCCGGGGACCTTGGCTTTCTGAGTGTAACCTTTCTGTATGGTTGGAATCTTAGAACTTTATTATTATTACTGAAGTAAAATTCATGTAACATAAAATTAACCATTTACATGTGAAAGTGTACAGTTCAGTGGCGTTTGGCACAAATATTATTTTCGTAATTAAAAAAGTAAAGAAAGAAATTTAGAAGAATTATCTTTAGTGGGAACAGCTGAAAGTGACAGTGAAAATCTTTATTGATTTACAGCTCCTCTAGACATCGCACTTCCGTTGATGTGTATTTGCATACGGATGTGAAAGACGTTTCAGACTTTGGTTACAAACAAGGAGATCCAATTATGACTGTAGATAAGGCATATTTTACTATTCCGCAGGTAATAATTTCAATGTTAATATGCTAGAGCCATTTCTTATTTTTCCCATCCTATTGTTAATTTAATTCATATTGCTCTTAAAAATCTCTTCCTAAGTTACTTATTTTTCTCCTATGGGCTTTTCAGGCACTCAACTATTTATGGTCTCTGCGTTTTTTTTTTAATCGTCACTCTTGATCAGTCTTTGCCAAATCTCAGAGTGAACTTACTAAATAAAACCAAAAGACACTCTGTAAATTTCCATGGAAGTACTATCATTCCTCATTTCTGTTTGTTTAATAGCCAGTTTCTGGTAAGCTATAAGGGTATAATTTAATGTCATATTCCAGGATTCAGAAAATATTTTAAAACTAATTTTGTGTGAAATCTTTTTTTTTTAAGTTCAAAATTATGAGGAAAAAATATCTGTGGGAAGAAAACGTGGGAGTCTAAACCATTTCTCTTTACTAGTCGTTTGACTCCACTTCCAACAGTTTTAGCAAAAGTTCCGTTATAGTAAAGGAGAGAAATAAAGTTGAATATAATCATGTTTCTGCAAAGTAAGTGGAGCAGGACAGGTGATTTTCTTTGTTTTCATTAAATAATACTGTTGTACTCCTCAACCAGTGGCTTCAGACTTTGATTAGCAAATTAACGACATTTTTCTAAAGTTGGTCAGGTATTCAATGAACTGGCCATTGTTGAAACGAACCCAGCGATAGGAGCAGGCAGCAGAAAGGACACTCTGACGAGACGCTGATCTGTATTTTCTGATTAGAACAGAGGTCATAAATCTGCTGGGGTGTTCCCTTGCCCTCAGGTGTCCCTGGCTGGGCAGTGTCTGCACAGTGCCCCGGTGGCATTCCTTCAGAATTTTGACGTTCGTTGCGCTACTCATTTGGAAGTATACCAAGAACGAGATGATATCGTCAATGTGAAGATAAAGAATGGTGCTATAGGAGGTACGTTACGTTGGTTTGAAAAAAGAACACAGACCTGAGTGGTTAGATAAACTATGATCTCATGAGAATGTAAATGACTTCTACTGGATCGGGTTAAAATCACATTTCAACTGCCAATTGAGGGAGGTGTTTTCTTTGGAAAAAATTCAGTTCCATAAGACAGCATATTGCATACTAGTTCATTTTGAAAAATTGAGGTAAAATTCGCAGAGCATAAAATTAACCATTTTAAAGTGTATAGTTCAGTGGCGTTTAGTGCATGCACAGTGTTGTGCAACCTCTATGTTGTGTCACCTCTGTCTAGGTCTAAAACATTTTCATCACCCCAGAAGGAAACCCCACACCCATTAAGCAGTGTTCCCCCTTCTCCTCTTGCCCTGACCCCTCGCAACCACTAATCTACTTTCCATCTCTATGGATTTGCCTATTCGGGATATGTCACATAAAAGGAACCATGCAGCATGTGGCCTTGTGTGTCTGGCCCTTTCACTCAGCATCATGTTTTTGAGATTCATCCATGTTGTAGTGTGCACCAGAACTTCATTCCTTCTTATGACTGGATAACATTCCATCGCATGCATGTACCGCATTTTGTAATCCATTCATCCTTTGATGGACGTTTGGGTTTCCAGCTTTTGGCTATTGTGATAGTGCTGCTGTGAACACTCGTGTACAAGTGTCTATGCAGCCGTATGTTTTCATTTCTCTTGGGTGTATACCTAGCAGTGGAATTGCTGAGTCATATGGTAATGTAACTTCTTGAGGAACCACCAGACCGTTTGCTAAAGTCACTGCACCATTTTGCATCCCCACAGCTGTGTACTGCATGTTCGTTCTTATGGGAATGATTCTGCACATTATTATCACTCACTTGATTCTCCTCATCAGTTATAATTAGATGCCAAGAATAGTGGGATTTCCATTTGATGGTGTTTGGGGAGCGGGAGAGAGTTTTGTAGTTGGCACACAGGGCAGGCACAGTTACTGTATTTGCTTGATAAGCTTTCATTTGTGTAAGTAAATGTGATCATGTTAGGCCATGTAGTCCTGTGGAAGTTAATTTATGTATCTTTTTAGGCATCGTTACACCAAAAGTAAGCTATGAGGAAGCAACTGACCTAGACAAATTCATCACCAGTACAGGTATTTTAATGTTACACTTGTATATCTTTTCTACAGAAATATGTATGTCATTTCTTACAAGTAATATATAGTCCTAGAGTAAGATACACTTTTATGAAGAATTTAAGGAGGTTCACAACAATTAGCAAGATCTCCCACCAGTATTTTTCTCTTCTTTTTGCTGAGGAAGATTCACCTTGAGCTAACATCTGTGCCAATCTTCCTCTTTTGTATGTGGGATACCACCACAGCATGGTTTTTTTTTTTTTTTTTTTGAGGAAGATTAGCCCTCAGCTAACATCTGCTGCCAATCCTCCTCTTTTTGCTAAGGAAGACTGGCCCTGAGCTGTCAGTCTCATGGGACTGGCCCCCATTTTGTTTGTTTTTTGTTCTGTGTTGCCTTGCTTCAGAGTGATGTCTGTGACCTTGACCCAGTTCCTTCACAGTCCTGGGTTCTGTGGGTCCAGGGTCCCTTCTAACTCTCAGGGTCTGTGAACCTTTTCTTAAGTGTTTTTCAGATAGTTAAGAATTCTTTAGGACCCAGCATTTTCACTTCTTGCTTTCTTTTGTTTTTTGATAATTAAACTTTGCAGTTGTGATGCAGCCAAATAAGTTATGCAGAGTTTGCCTGACATTACCAGGACTTTTTTTTTTTTGAGGAAGATTAGCCCTGGGCTAACATCTGCCCCCAATCCTCCTCCTTTTTCGCTGAGGAAGACTGGCCCTGAGCTAATATCCCTGCCCATCTTCCTCTAGTTTATACCTGGGACGCCTGCCACAGCATGGCTTGACAAGTGGTGCGTACGTAGGTCCGTACCCGAGATCCAAACCGGCGAACCCATGGCCACTGAAACGAAACATGTGAACTTAACTGCTGTGCCACTGGGCCCACCCCAGGACTTTTGTTTTTAGTGAAAGATACTATTTGTGTTTCTTTTCAATGTGTTGCAATTCTCAAATCTATTCATTACTTCATCAAATATTAGTAGAGTGCCCACAGTATAGTAGTGAACTTGACAGCAGGCCTCTGCTCTAAAGGAGCTGACTTTCTGTGGTCTTTCAGTTTAAGTATCGTTCTAACAAGCATGTGCTCCATATTGAGCTGTGGGCCAGGTGCCAGGGATACAGGGAAAAAAAGAGAGGAACAGACCTCACTCAATATTGTGATGGTGCAGAGGAGGTGGCTAGTGCTGACTGTGGGACCAATGACAGACTGGAGCCCGAAGAGGGTCTTTTATTTATGAAAGTATTCTTTTATTTGCAGAAACACTTTTAAGCAATGGATCAGCCCCCAGAAACGTGAATGTGGAAGAACATTATCTTTTCAGATGGAATAATAACACCATCACTGAAATAAATGTCAAAATTCTTAGGGCAGAAATTAATGCCCACCACAAAGGTAACTTTGTTGAGGGCGATGAGAATGCTTTCGGTTTAAAGTATTTTTTTCTTTCTTCAAAATTCTCACAGGTGTAACACATACTACTAAGTCAGACTTATTTCTTGTTTGATTTGTGATTTAATAAAAAAGACTATATGTTTTTTGGTATGTCAAAATGCATTTATAAGGTAAAGAAAATAACACTGTAGGAGATAGTTTTTTTTCCTAGTGAAATGGTTCACATTATCTTTTTATTTTGTTTTATTTCTAGGAATCATATCACAGAGATTTACGGTAAAATTTTTAAGCTATAACAGTGGTAATGAAAAGGAATCATCTGGTAATCCAGGTAAGATAGTATATGTTGTGGGGGCCGGCCCCGTGGCCGAGTGATTAAGTTCGTGCGCTCTGCTTCGGCAGCCCAGGGTTTCGCTGGTTCAGATCCTGGGCGTGGACATGGCACTGCTCGTCAGGCCATGCTGAGGTGGCGTGCCACATGCCACAACTAGAAGGACCAACAACTGAAAATACACAACTGTGTACTGGGGGGCTTTGGGAGAAAAAGGAAAAATAAAATTTTTAAAAAAAAAAAGTATATGTCGATCACTGATCTTACAAATGTATTTTAGTTCAACACTCCTATACTATAATGAGGATTATAAGTAACTCTCTCCAATTTTAGTTTGTGACTCTGACGTTTCTCTTTATTTCTCTTCTGTGACACTGTATTCTTTTTCTGATAACAACTTGATTTTTTTACATAAAGTGTCATAGATAGCAACAAGTTGCTGTAAATGCAAAATGTTCTTTCTCTTTAGCTACTGGTCTTTTGGAAAATAGATAATGCATTTAAAGCCTTAGTAAAATTAACTTTTAAGATCTAATAAGCTGCAGTTGATGAGTTCCTAAGCTGGGATCTGTGGAGCGACTTCACGGGGACAGTGAATTCCCTGTCATGTTGTGCGTTTGGTGTTTTTGTGCAAATACGTCACCACCTGATTGGGTCTGTGTTTGTCTCTTTCTTCACTGCTGCCTCCTCAGGGCCTGAGATAGTATGTAGAAGTGTGCTGTCCAGTCTGCTGGCGGCCCGCCACGCGCAGCTGCTGGCCAGTGTCATATGTGGAAACGATAATATTTTGGATATATTGGGTTGAAAAAAATATATTATTCAAATTAATTTTATCTATTTTTCTCTTTTAATGGGGCTACTAGGAAAACATTTTAATTTCTAAAAAATTCTAAAAATATGTTATAATACTTAAATCACATATGTGGTTTGCATTATATCTCTATTGGGCAGCACTGGCTTAGACCATAGCAGGTGTTCAGTAAATATTTGTTGGATAAATTATCATTGTTTTGTGAAAAAAATTTTCCCTTCTTTTTACTATTTTTAATCAGGCAGACATATCCATGACGGGACAACTTTTTTTACTTTTAACTAACTTTTTATTTTGCATGATCTTCAATATTTATATATACTAATTTAATAATACATGATCCATTATATATATATAGTTTTTTTCTTTTAAATTGGATTTTAGTGTATTTATTAATGTGGAGTTTGGAGGTTTATTGTTGGCTTTAAAAGCAGGCTGCTGGAATTTAAAGATTTTCATTTCACTGACTTAATTTCACAGGATTCTGAGAAACACCATCAGAATATATGAAAAATGTTGAAGCTCTTGTCAAAAAAGAGTAAACTGATTAAGAGCCAGAACTGATCAGTCAGTGAAACAGCTTGTGTATACACAGCCACTCTCTCTAGCACTTTCCGAGGCAGGACAGGGTTTTAGGCCCTCTCCTCAAGGCATTAACTCTCTTAGTTGGAAAGACCACCAAGTCACAGGAAACAAGAGTGAGCAATCCAAGGTACTTAATAAATGAGTGCTGGACTTATGGACAGGTCCTCTGGAACGTCAGAGGAGTAGAATGTTGACCATTCACCCAAACTCTGTCATTAACTAAAGAACTGGGTTGAGTGTCTAGTCCGTGCCAGGTTCTGGTCTCAGTGCTGGAGGAAAAGCAATGAGCAAGACCGAATTCTGCCTTTGGTGAGTTTCCGTTCAGGGCTGCCTGGAGGAGCTCATGCCTTGGAGAGCAGGTAGTCTGTGCTGGGAGCAGGACTGGGTAACCTGGGGGAGTTCAAGGAAGCAGAAGTGAGTATGCAGTGTGCATGGGCAGGGGTCCGGCCAGCGGCGGGGGCGAGGCTGCTGGTTCAGAATGGTTGGAAACAGAAATACCAGGCTTGAAGCTTGGTTGCATCTTGGTTTGTAAAAGCAGCTCTAAAACACATTTGTGGGGACTTAGAGGAAATATGAGTATGAGCTGGGTATGATGTGATTATAAGGAATTATTATTAATTTTCTTAGGAGAAATATTGGTATCATGGCTACGTAGGGGAATAGTCTTAATTTTGGGAGATGTATGATGGAGCTCCTAGAGGTGAAATGTTGTGATGTCTACAACTTATTTTCAAATGGTCCTGCAAAAAAAATTATGCATATGCTTATACAATATAGATAAGACAAATATGGCTAAATATTAACAGTTGTTGAGTTTAGGTGGTGGCTGTACTGGTGCTCATGGTATTACTCTCAACTTGTCTGACTATGTGAACATTTTCGTAATGAAAAGGTGGAAACAGTAAGTTGGATAATAGGAGACAGATGGGAACAGGACCTAAACCAGACCTTGGGCTTGAATTGATCTACTAGAGAACGGTCCTATTGAAAGGTCACTTTGGTTAGGTCTCCTTTACAAGCTTCTGTGGTAAGTGGTATTCATCCTTCAGTGAGGATTCATTCACCAGCCTGCTCGGTGGCTTATTGTCCTCCAGTGTGAGATATCCGAGAGTGATTCCTGCCTGCTTTTGACTTTTCAGATTTTATTTTTAAAATTTATTTAAAAAATCACACGAATATCTTTGTTAAAAAACAAAACAAAACACAGGTGATCTCTTTCTCTACAGAGTATTTTGAAAAAGCTCTGCCTGTGTATTTTCTGTCATTGTGTATTTCTCTTTTGTATTATTTGATGAGATAGCACTTGCTATGCCAGAACAACTTGAGAAGGAAAGATGCTAATTCTCCTTTGTTGTGTTGTCTAGGTTACCAACTTAGCAAGCCCATTCGAGCTCTGAATACCAACAGGATGAATAATGTTACGACTTTACACCTTTGGCAATCAGGTAATCTGGTTTGGTACTATGATTAGCTCTCTGGTAAACTAGAATTGGAAGTACTACCATATTTTGAATCTAATTAAGTAATCAATTACTTTAAGCTCAGTTGGTTTATTTAGCCGAAGGGTGGTTGTTTTTCATGCTTCTACAGCTTTTTGTTTTTTTTTTGGTAAAAAATGTTAACATTGCATCTGAAGTGCTGGTTGTTAGTAAGAGAGATTTCAATATGGGAGTGGCTTGAGAGTCCGTTGTTACCGTTCTCCATAGCCCAAGATGGTGCTCATTGGAGACATGAGACCAGCTGTCTTCCCAACTGTGGAAAATCTTTGCCTCTGTGGTAATTATCCACATCTGCAAGAAGCATTAAATTTCGCATTCAGAATAAACCGTTGATCCCTGTCCAGGTATTCTGACGCAGAAAGGCACCTTCGTTCGGCTTTGAATGGATTAGAGTAACAATGACCTCAGTTCTCGAAAACTGGAAACTTTATTTCTACTTATTATTTTCTCTTTGATTTTCAAGAAAAGCTTTGAAATAAGTCTTTGCTTTTATTTTGCAAAAATAGTAAGAGGATAATCTTTTTCTTTTGTAGCTGGAAGGGGTTTGTGTACATCGGCAACGTTCAAACCCATTTTATTTGGAGAAAATGCATTATCTGGGTGCCTTTTAGAAGTTGGGCTTCATGAAAACTGTACTCAGCTCAGGTGAGTGTTTCATCGATGAGTTCATCCGCCTTTTGAGTGGTTTGCTTAAAACTCATTCACCACGTGAATGCTAAAGGCAACGTGAATGTGAAAAATTAGAGTCTGAATAAAAACTTGTGTGAAAGTGATAGTGAATAATGCATAACTACAACTTCCAATACAATTAGAGTTGATTCAAACATCAATATAAGGGAAATAGACCTCTTTCTTGGGAGTAAAGCCTTTTCATCCATATTTATGCGCTTTCTCTGCTGAAGTTTGTTCAGATCATTGGCACCTAATGCTCCAGAAGCTATAAGAAGGGCTGGAGCCGGGTGTCATTGGTGTGATTGACATGTGAAGAACACTGAAGCCCTGTTACATATGTATAAAGAATTTTCCTCTTAATGGTCTGGGTGCCGTTTGAAAAGTGTGTTTATGGATATGCATATATATATATATATATATATATATATATATATTTTAATTGAGGTGAAATTCACATAACATAATCATGTTAAAGTGAACAGTTCAGGGGTGTTTAGTATATTCATAATGTTGTGCAGTGTTCCTTTTTCATCTCTGCAAAAGGAAACCGTACCCATTAAGCAGTCCTCATTCCTCCCTCCCCCTAATTTTTAATTTTTTTGAGGAACCACCATATCGTTTTCCACAGTGACTGCACCATTTTACATTCCTACCAGCAATGTTAAAGGGTTCCATTTTCTCCACATCCTTGGCAACACTTGTTATTCTCCATTTTTTTTTTTAAGATTTTATTTTTTCCCTTTTCTCCCCAAAGCCCCCCAGTACATAGTTGTATATTCTTCGTTGTGGGTCCTTCTAGTTGTGGTATGTGGGACGCTGCCTCAGCGTGGTTTGATGAGCAGTGTCATGTCCACGCCCAGGATTCGAAACAACGAAACACTGGGCTGCCTGCAGCGGAGTGCACGAACTTAACCGCTTGGCCACAGGGCCAGCCCCTTATTCTCCATTTTTTGATAAAAGCCATTCCAGTAGATGTGAAGTAGTATCTCATTGTGGTTTTGATCACATGCGTTCTTGCACTCGTTTCATCTGTAAGATATCCCAAGCGGTGTAGTTCTTTGAGGAGCAGAGGAAAAGATGGGAGAGACATTTAGAAGGGAAGAAAAACTGTGGATATTAGTTACCTGCAGTGGCTCCTGACTGCAGGGTACAAGGCCTGAGTCCACAGTCAGAGTGTCTCCCCTCCACTTCCTAAGATTTGTACCCTCTGATGACATTACTGGGAAGGAGAGATACTAAGTTCCAATTCTTAATCTTCACTTAGTTTTATGGCTGAAGATTCTAAACATAGAAGGCTAAATATTTAGGCTCCTTTCACTCTTGGATCTCTCTGGCCCATGAATTTATCCTGGTAACTTGACATGGGATCTACCCACCTCCCAAGTTTTGTGACACTCAGTGGAGCCTGTGAACATAAGTTGCTACCACTTTAAGTCCAGAGTGGAAGATTGCTTCTCTGCGTCTTCCCCTGGCTGCTGAGGTCTATCCTGGGGAGGCCAGCAAAGAAAAGTACGTCTCCCAGCCAGTTTTTAATGCCTGTTCCTCTGGCAGTTTTTTATTTAAGCACCAGCAAGCACAACCTGGACACTTCCTGAAAAGAACTTTAGGACAAGACCTGCTGGCTGTGCATTGAGAAATGCCTTACTCTCTTGCAGAGAGAATGCTGTTGAACTGCTTGGTTCATTAATACAAGCAACTCATGTTGCAACGAGAGGCAACTCGGATTACAGGGATCTTGGTGATGGCTGGCTCGAAATAATCCGTAAGTCAAAGATGCATATGTGTGAAATGTGTAACTTGGTTGCTATGACTACATAGTGCCAGCTGTGGCGTTAGTGTCCTACCCGACAGGCCGTCTTTCTTTGTCGTGGCCCAACTGACGTTTGTTTAGAGATTAACTCTCCAGACAGGAGGCTCTTCACATCTTTTCATGATGCCTTTTTTGTTTTTGTTTTTTTTTAAAGGTATGCTTTTTTTGGTGAGTAAGATTGGCCCTGAGCTAACATCTGTTGCCAATCTTCCTCTTTTTTTTCTCCCCAAAGCCCCAGTACATAGTTGTACATCCTAGTTGTAAGTTACTCTAGCTCCTCTATGTGGGATGCTGCCACAGCTTGTATTGATGAGTGGTGCTAGGTCCACACCCAGGATCTGAACCGGGGAACCCTGGGCCACTGAAGTGGAACATGCAAACTTAACCACTCCACCACAAGGCCAGCCCCCCTTTTTTGTTTTTTAAGAGGAAATACACATGAAGTTCAAATTGCCTTATTGTTTTACGAGCTAATCAGTCTTTGTAAAAGGAAGTCCAAGTGAGGTTTGAAGATTTTCAGTGCATTTCAGTTTGCATTGCTGTTTTTGATTGCCAGGAATATGGGCGGTTGACAACTGACTTTGTAATTTATAAAAGCAATTTTGTTAACTTAAAAGAAAGTAAAGTGATAGAAAACATTATGCTAAATGAGAGAAGCCAGACATGAACAACCACGTATTGTATGATTCTTTTCTTTGCAATAGCCCAAACAGGCAAATCCACAGGCAGACAGCAGATGAGTGGTTGCTGAGGCTGGGCGGCTGGAAGGAAATGGGGGGTGACCGCTAGTGAGTACAGGTTTTCTTTTTGGGGCAATGAAAATGTTCTAAAATTGAATCTGGTGATGGTTGTACAACTCTGTGAATATACTAAAAACCATTGCATTGTACACTTAAATGGGTGAATTGTATGGAATGCGAACTCTATCTCGACAAAGCTGTTAAAAAAAGAAAGGAACTAAGGTACAGCAGATCTAACAATAGCAGGGATCGCGGAGGCCAGATAAAAAGACCTGACAGGCAGTGCCTTTGGTCAGAGGCATTTGCAGAGCTGGGTTAGCAGGGGGTCGTGTGCGAGGAGCAGGAGACACACCACATGTGGGGCGTGGAATAGAGGTGAGCTGGAGTTAGCTTGCCACAACAGGCCCCATTTCACCTCCTAATCAAAAATTTCATTTTGGTCATTGAGCTCCAGCTCGCTCCGGTTGTCAGTGGAGAAGCCTAAGGTCACAGTGAGTTATGGCAGAGCTAGAAGGAAAACCTGGGGTTCCAGCCTCTTTCCTCTCTTTCCTCTCTTCTCTGGGAAGTCAGATAACATCTTTCCAATTTCTTGGGGAGTCTTGAGTGTGTAAATGTATTGAATAGAAGGAAAGCTGCTTCTGTTGCTCTAACTAGTGGAATTACCTTTTGGGGCTAGAGAGGGCTGACTGTAGTTATCTGTCCTCCTAAGTCCCCTCCTGTCCCTGCAGATGCTGCTGTGCCCTCACCTCTGCCTGGCTGGTAGGATCCTGCCCTCACCCTCCCATGCCCTCTGAGATCTTTCAGCTCAGCCGCTGGAATTCAAAGGACCATCCAGACACATGCCTGCACTCTCCCCACCCTTGTGGTCGGGATCACATAATATGTCTGTGGACCACTCTCTGCCTTGGGCAGGGGGTCCTGGTGGCCACGGGGCTCTCAGTCTGCAATTTGCCGATTCAGCCCCTGCTCAAGTCACTAGGCCCAGAGTTAGATCCTCATTTGGAAAGAGAACCCAGAGGTCGGGGCTTGTCAACCCTGGGCTTTGCCATCTAGGCCTGCTAGATGGGCTGTGGGATGCCTGAGGGATGGAGGGAAGGAATCAGTAAGCACCTGAGAAGTAAGAAGTATGGGAAATTTCAAGATAGAACTGAAGTTGGTTCGGTGAGGAATCAGGTGGTGGCGTTTTGTTGCCTTCACAGTGGCAGCAGTTAGCTTCTATTGATCACAGTCAACGCTGATCCTGGTTAATAAACACAAGAGGGGTGATGCTGGACAGATGCATCAAGGAGGAGGAAATTGGACATCATAAAGAAAAGGAGTCTCACTGACCTTCATGAGCCCTGAAGAGACAAAGAAACCCCCTCCAGAGCCACCGCAGAACCCGCCGTCCACCTCCTGTAACTGGCCTTGCTGTTTCTTCCCCTAAGTGCCAGTTTTCAAGATGAATGAAAATTAATTTCTTATTCAGTTTTATTCTCTTCCATTTGCATTACTGCTATGGCGCCACATCAGGAAATTGCCTTTTAACTATTTAATCCATAGTAACTGAAGTTGGGAGTACGGATTTAAATGTCTTAGACAGCTTTTACCAGAACAGGGACTGCATGGCATATGTCTAATGGCATTTCACTGCAATCGTGTGGTTTTTCTGTTAAAACTCTGGGTGGATTTCAGTGAGGAGCTTGGGAACTGAATCATGATTTCTGGTTTTATTATGTGAGTCAGGGATTTTAAAGTTCCGACTGACATTTAAAATACAAGGAAATCTTTTGAACACAAGGAGGTGACAGCACGGTTATGGAGTGACGAGGAAGGAGAGCCTGTTGGGGACAAAACTCGTTAATGTGATTCCTATCGAATAATATTTCCCTTTCGTTTTGCATCATGGCATTGTAGGAAAACTGTTACTAAGTTATTCATCCCAAAATGCACAACTTAACATTTCTCTAGGTGCAGACGCCCCTGATACAGGTGCAGACCCATCTGTTAGCAGCATGAATGGCTTCTGCCTGGATATTCCTGCTCAGCTGAGTATCCGCATCCTCATCTCGGATGCTGGTGCAGTGGAAGGGATTACTCAGCAGGAGATACTTGGCGTGGAGACAAGGTATGATCACGTCTTGCATTAGTGTAGTTTAGAGAGAGGCCGTAAAGTTGAGGGCGCTCCAAAGAATAGGAACACGCTAATTTAGAAGTTGATTGTTTGTTTATAAATTGCAATGATTAGCAATACGATTATATGTATAAATGGAATATATATAAACTATGTTTATAATGGAAGCTTGTTCTCACTCACAAGTATTTATAAAACTATGTGTAAGGGATTGTACAAGGTATTTTAGGGGCTACAAAGATGCATAGGGTCTGCTTAGTGCTAAGCATATTTTAAAATCCATGAATACACTTGGCATACTGATCAGGGAATATAAATCCCAGTGTATATTGTTGCTGTGTCAGTTACCTGATGTTCTTAACAGGCTGTAAGTGAATGGTGGATATGTTGCCTGCATCATCGTTTCCTTCCAGGTTCTCCTCAGGGAGCTGGCAGTTCCAGTGCGGGCTTACTTGTGAGGAGAAGCCCGACCTTGCCCCTCTCAGTGCCTCCGTCCAGTTTATTAAGATCCCAGCACAGTTACCCCGTCCACTGACAAGGTAATCCCGTTGCTGACCTTGCTGGCAGTATGAGAAGGCAGAAAAATACATATTCGAAAATAAGAAGTTTATTTCTTTAATCAAGTTTTAATGCGTCTCACCCAGAGCACACTTTGTTGTAGCTATTATAATCTTTTCAAATGTTTTGTAGATTCCAGATCAATTTTACAGAGTATGACTGTAACAGAAATGAGGTGTGTTGGCCGCAGCTTCTATATCCGGTGACCCAGTACTATCAAGGTAGAGTAAAGCAGATTTCTGGAGTGGTTATCAGTACATTATGTCAGTTAAAAATTTTTTTTAAATGCGCCAGTGTCACAGAAAACTTAAAACATATAGAAAGTTTTAAAAAGAAAAATTTACCGATAATGTTCCCAGTTAGAAATGATCACGATTAATGTTTTGGCTTATTTCTTCCTAAATAATTACCAAAAAAGTTAAGCATGGTGCTTAATTTGATTCATTGTGTTGCAGGGGAGCCTTGCTCTCAGTGTGTCGCCAAGGGCTTACTGTTGGTTTCCTTCTTCATATTGGCTGTGTTCCTCAGTGACCCCTGGACCAGAATGTGCAAAGCTTGGAGTTAACTATCACCTGACTTCTTACAGATCATGGACTTTCACTTCAGTGATTTGTTGTACTCCTCTGTGCCTCTCTGTAAAATTTTAATAAATGAAATGTTTTATTTTTGTAGAACATTTTTATCAGGTGCTTTGCAGATTTAATTCACGTATGTAGCTATCCAGCGTGCAAAGCAATGCGGCATGGGCGTTCTCATCGCCAGACCAGCCTGAACAAGATGCATGAGAGGCTCAGCTGTGCAAATAAATGTTATTGGAAGCTTTAGTTTACCGCAGGTTACTGACGTCATAGGAGTTTTGGTCTAGATATGTTATTTGTACCTTAGAGAGTCAATCTTCAATTTTTTATGTATTTCTGTTGAATTGATTAATTTCCACTATTCCAAAGAAAAGATTAAAAATCCATAAAGCCTTAAAAAATGTATGTAGTACAAAAGCACAAAGTAAATTGGTGAGGAAAGATGTGGAAAGTCAAACGGCACCAGGAGTGAATGTAAGCCCGTGAAAATATGTGCCAAGGATCTTGCATTTAGCAAAGGCAGACCCCTAATTTAGTCTTCAGTTTACAAAAAACGAAATGTGATTAGCTACGGGAATCATAGGGTCCATGGATTAAAAATAAGCTGGTTTTCAACGAAAGACAGTGTTTTCTAGTTGAGTCTTGAGAGAAATTCCTCTTGTGGCCCCTTACGAGGGGTCGGCATGATGCATGGGGCATTGGGAGGGGAAATGGCTGTCGTCAGCCACAGCCCTACCTTGGCCACAGCAAAGCTCCTGTGAGGTTTTTTTTTGTGGGCCAGATACATTTACTCACTGTTTCAGATGGACTTTGTGCACTCTCGATAAACCTAAGTGTGAAAAGTGCTTCTCTTTCCTTTCTCACTTTTTGACTGGCTTCCTAGTGCCTCCTGATGTCCCAGCAGTACGTAAAGTGTGTCGTTGCATCTTCGCTCACAGCTCCTGCCCGAGGGAATCTCAAATCTTCCTTCCAGTCTACATCTATAAATCGAGTTCTATTTTTTCCTAATTCATATTAAACATGTAACTAATGACAGAAAAAATTTCCCCTTGGGGCTGGCCCCGTGACCGAGTGGTTAAGTTCGTGTGCTCCACTTCAAGGGCCCAGGGTTTCTCAGGTTCGAATCCTGGGCGCCGATATGGCACTGCTCATCAGGCCACACTGAGGCGGCGTCCCACATGCCACAACTGGAAGGACCCACAACTAAAAATATACAACTACATGCCCGGGGAGGGTGGTGTCTGGGGAGAAAAAGGAAAAATAAAATATTAAAAAAAAAATTTCCTCTCAAGTACCATTATCGTATTACTTTGGGGAAACACTGTATTCCTCGCCTGCTGCTCTCTTTCTTTGGTTTGGTTCTCTGTGGGCTGAAGTGATCTCACCCTATAGGAGTCAAAGATTGTCTTTTGTCAAAGAAAAGGAAATACCCACTGCCTAATTAATTGCACTGATTCAGAAAGCCTTTCTGTGGCAGTTTAACTAGCTCTGGAAAATTAATTTAAAATTTTGGACTGACAAGTAATTAAGCCTGATTTTGTGGGCTTTGTTAGGATGCTTTTTGTACTTAAAGGGAAAAACTCACTTTGGCAGTAGAATGGGATCTGGGGGGCATACTATATATGGGTTTAACTTTTCCAAGTTTGTACATTCACGTATGCATTTGAAAAATATTTATTGAGTGGCTACTGTGTGCTGTGCCTTCGAGATACCAAGACAATGTCCCTTGTCAGGTGGAGCTTCCATTCTTCTGGGGGAAAACTGGCAATAAACACACAGAGGAGATAATTTCAGATAGTGGTAGGTGCCATGAAGAAAATAAAACAGGAACGTGATGGGGGTGGGAGGGCTACTTTTTCGAGGAGTCATGGACAGCGTCTCAGAGGAGGGGACATCTGAGCCAGGACCTGAAGGAGCCGGCCTTGAGAAGGTCTGGGAGCAGGGTGTCCTAGGAAGACGGAGGGCTCAGCAAGTTCAAGGGCCTCCACCTGGCAAGAGAAAGAAGGCAGGTCCCGCTGGAGCGAAGGGAGCCCAGGGCAGGTCGGAGACGAGGGCGTGGGGAAGGCGGAGGCCGGATCCCGTGGGGCCTTGCTGGCCGTGGTAAGAAGTCTGGATTTTATTCTGCATGCAGTGGGGGAAGCCAGAGGACTTTAAGTAGGCTCACATCGGATTTTCGTCCACTGTCGGAGTCACTGTGGCTGCCGTGTGGGGGATCGCAGCAGGCACGAGCCGTGGGCCGGACTGCAGTCCCGGACATCCGACCCTGCTCTCTGGTCTGCACGGGGACAGGACCCGAGAGGGACGCCAGCCGCAAACACCACATAGGGCATTGTTCCGCTGATCTGAATGTCCTGAAAAGGCATCTGTGGAGACAGAGTTGTTTAGTGGTTGCCCTGGGCTGACGATGGAGAGGGGATTGATGCAGCTGAGCAGGAGGAACCCTTTAGGGATTGATGGAAAAGTTCTAAAATTGATCGTGATGATGGCTGCACAGCAACCCTGTAACTTTACTAAAATCACAGAACTGTACGCTCTCATCGGGTGAGCTTTATGGCACGTCATCTCAACGAAGCTCATTTTAGCGAGCTCTCAGCCGCAGAGCGAGGGGCTGTCCTCCGTCGGGGCCGGCTGGGCGCCGGGAGCCTCGGCTGTCCCTCGCCGGGTTTGCGCCTGTTGGCCCGGCTGGCGGCGGCCGCAACTCCGGGCGCCC